>NC_083596.1:27525460-27627960 GCF_027579695.1 Neoarius graeffei | reverse complement strand
TATATATATATATATATATATATATATATATATATATACATACACGGATCATCTTGCCTCTCTTTGAGACCATCCGGCCACACTTGTCCAATCCGAATGACATCCCTATGTCATCGCTGTAGATCCGGGTGGTGTGGATCAGCGAGTCTATTTCTCGCTCGTTCCTGGCATACAGCTTGATGTCATCCATGTAGAGCAGGTGGCTGATTGTTGCCCCACTACGGAATCGGTACCCGTCGCCGCTCTTCGTGATGATCTGACTGAGGGGGTTCAGGCCTATGCAGAACAGCAGTGGTGATAGCGCATCTCCTTGGTATATGCCGCACTTGATGTTGACTTGGGCAATGGGTTTTGATTTGGCCTCTAGGGTTGTCTTCCACATTTCCATTGAGTTCTGGATGAAGGTCCTTAGGTTCCTGTTGATCTTATACAGTTCCAGACATTCCAGATCAGCTGGATAGTACAGTGGTAATGCTCACTGACTACGACGCAGGAGCAGGAGATCGGGGTTCGAATCCCGGTCGGGGCAAAACATCATCCAGTAAGGGTCCTTAGGCAAGACTCCTCATGATATATCGGCCTACCTCAGGAATGAGTGAAGACATAACTGATAGTCATACCGGCTCAGACGTCGCCCGGGTCAACAAGGTCTGCGTCAGTTGCTCGGGAACCAGGGCAAACTGATGAGAAATGGGCTACTGGAACAAGACATCGATGGATGAGGACAGAAAATACGGAGTTGCTGGAATGCTACTATACAAGCAGTCCCAGAGAGAGGGGATACATGCAGCGAATGTGGGACCATTGGATACTTCGAAACCCACAATCAAGGCTAACAAAGAAACAGCTATTAGCCCAGTGTTCCAACATCCGTAATCGAAATCTACTATCACAACTAGAGATTAATGAAATACAACAACGATGCTACGGCAAGGGGGAGCCAGGAAGACAGGTCAGCGGGGAGATGTTATCATCCCCACAACCAGAGATTGGGTACCAAGCCCCAACACCTAACAGCCTCAACACAAGAGCTGCTGACCTGAGAAGGAAGATCGTGACCCAACTGGAAACCTGGAGACCCCGACAAATACCGAAGCTGAGTTGCCAAGTACCTTCAGAAGATCTACTAGTAGATGTGAATATATATATATATATATATTCACATCTACTAGTAGATCTTCTATATATATAAAAATGTGTGTGTGTATATATACGCGTGTGTGTGTGTGTATATATATATATATATATATATATATATATATATATATATATATATATATATATATAAATAAAATATACACACACGTATATTGTTTGTATGTATGTGTATATATATCTCTACACACACGTATATTGTGTGTGTATATTTAATATATATGCGCGCGCGCACACACAATGTGTGTGTGTGTATATCTATATCATTATCTCTAGACGCTTTATCCTGTTCTACAGGGTCGCAGGCAAGCTGGAGCCTATCCCAGCTGACTACGGGCGAAAGGCGGGGTACACCCTGGACAAGTCGCCAGGTCATCACAGGGCTGACACATAGACACAGACAACCATTCACACTCACATTCCCACCTACGGTCAATTTAGAGTCACCAGTTAACCTAACCTGCATGTCTTTGGACTGTGGGGGAAACCGGAGCACCCGGAGGAAACCCACGCGGACATGGGGAGAACATGCAAACTCCACACAGAAAGGCCCTCGCCGGCCCCGGGGCTCGAACCCAGGATCTTCTTGCTGTGAGGCGACAGCGCTAACCACTACACCACCGTGCCACGTGCATGTGTGTGTGTGTGTGTATGTATGTATATGTATATATAAAAAATTTTTATATATATATATAAAAAATTTTTATATATATATATATATATATATATATATATATTATTTATATATATAAAAATTTATATATATATATATATATATATATATATATATATAAAAAATTTTTTTCAAGCTCCTTAAGCTGAATGAACATGAACTCTATCTCCTCATTGCTCCACAAGTGCACGTTTCTACTACTGTTGTCATGCCGACCGAGGCTGTTGTGTTTCCCGCTTGTGGTCTCGTCACTTCCGTTAGGGGCAGTGCTGAAGTAAGTAGCTTGACTACGTAGCTCGATAGGGTTTACATGCACTAAGTAGCTTGGCTACAATCGCATAATCTAGGTCGCGTAGCTCAATTACGAGAAATCCAGTTCGGTTCGATTTCAGCCGAGCTAAGGTGTTTCCATGGCATTTATAACTTCGATTTCAGTCGAGCTACGGCAGAAATTCGATTTTCTCTCTGTGCATGTAAACGCACTGAGTGTGTCTTCTCTGGGTGTAGTCTTGCCAAATGATGCTGATTTAAAGTTCGAGGTTGTCCCTGTTGTCTCCTCAGTAGTTCTTCTACGTATGGAACAAGCAGCAGTGCGTTGGTGTTTGTTTTTTTTAAATATACGCCTCCGCCACCGTAAGGTGCAGGAGGCGTTACGTTTTCGGGTTGTCCGTCCGTCCGTGCGTGCGTCCGTCCCGAAACCTTGTGAACGTGATATCTCAAAGGCTACTGAAAGGAATTTCACCAAACTTTCACCATTTGTGAGCTTTGGGACAAACATGAACTGATTTAGATTTTGAGGTCAAAAGGTCTAAAGTCACGGTCGCTGTGAGGTCAGATGTCTGTCCGAGAACCTTGTGAACACAATATCTCCAAGGCAAATCAAAGGAATTTCACCAAACTTTCACTATTTCTACGCTTTGGGACAAACATGAACTGATTAGATTTTGAAGTCAAAAGGTCTAAGGTCAAGGTCACTGTGAGGTCAAATGTCTGTCCGAAAACCTTGTGAACACAATATCTTCATGGCTAATGCAAGTAATTTCACCAGGTCAAGATTACTGTGAGGTCAAATGTCCATCCCCAAATCACAACTTAAGGCATGTAGTCTCCCAGGTGGAGGCATCCCCATCGACGCCGTTGGCGTCGTGTTTTTTGTTTTTTTTTTCCTTTCTTTCTCACTGCACAAGAACTCTGTATAAGCAAAGTGGACAATCTCTCCAGGCATTTTAGCACCTTTTTAATGTTAGTTTGTTCCTGAATATGACGTATGAACAGGTGAATGTGTATTCTATTGTACAAAATTAGTATAAAAATTAATGTAGATATAAAGATCATGCCATTATGGCATGTTACAAAAATAAAGAAAAAGAGTCCTCGTCTCCGGTTTACGAGTCCGAATGCAGTTAACGCATGAGTCTGAGTCATCAGTGGTCAAGTCACGAATCCTTAAAATTGGGGCACGAGTCGGACTCGAGTTCGAGTCCTGGACTCAAGTACTATGAGCCTGTGGTGTAATGCATAATCTTTGCATGCTTCTTGAATAAATAAAACGTGCACGGTCATTAAGTAAACAAAATGTGCACCGGCGCTTGTTTGCTCGCTCTTCTTTGTCTTTTTTTGGCAGTCAATGATTTTTGTGTTCACTGAAGTCAATTTCAACAAATCAAGCAGTATTTTCAGTCATGACTTTTTTTTTTGTGTGTGTGTGTGTGTTCAGTTACAATATCTATGTACTACGTATGTCCTGATTGTACTTTATAAAAAAAAAAACAGATAAATGAAGATCTGAAAAGCAGTTTTAGACCTGTGTTGGAATATCTGATACAGCATTACCTTGCCTGTTGTCATGAACCGTTTTGATCACTTGACCTGATGGGATTTAGAGTTGGCAGTGAGAGGGGTATAGGGAGGGAAAGTGAAACACAGCGATCCTAGTGGTAGTGTTCCTAAGCTGAAAGCCATACTATTGAAAATCCCATAGACCCGATTTAAAAAAAAAAAAAATCCCACGAAGTTATGACGTGGAACTTGTACACTGCCAAAAAATATGTTGTATATGTTGGGATTATCTACTAACTGTTAAAGTATTAGGTGAAATTTCGCTGTCTTTTAAAAGACTGAAATTGCGCCTAACCTGTCAGAAATGGACTACAACCAAACTGTCTAGTCAGTCACTCATATTACATCAGCAGTAGGCTTGATGAGTTTTGTTCTTCATACTAGCTCTTCCGAGTGCTGACGGCTCTCCCTGTGAGTAGCGGCAGTTGACTACATGCCCTGATCTGTAATGGTTATCCCCACGAGGGATGCATTTCTTATTGGTACAGAAATACTCCGCCAAGCACACTATACAAATCGGCATGTTATTGTAGGCTACTCGCCGGCTGCTACCTGCTACAGATTTGGAAAGGCGCTAGACTTGTGGTGACGTCACATACGCGATGTCAGGTCAGTGTAGTCTTTGATCAGCTTATTAAAAAAAACATTCAAAACAATTCAAATCGGTGGAAAAAATAAAGTATGATCACCAGGATCAATAGAGCTGCCCAACATGCACAACATATGGAAGCCATTGTCTTACATTTTGGGTTACACTTCAAAAGTTAATTTTTTGAAAAGATTATTCCCATTCGTTTTGCCATAGAGGTTGGAATGCATCCAGTAGGGGGGGGATGAGATTACTTTCCCTCCCTATTCTCTCTTCTCATTGAATACTCTTCCCACTGCCAACCCTTTATCCCAAAGCAATAGGATGCATTTTTTTTTTTTTTTTGATGGCCAGTTAATTGTCCAAATCAATGGAGCAGATTTAAGTTTTTGTGCTTGATACATTCTTAAGACTGAATCACCAAGTGACTAAAACAGTTTGTTACAGTGGGTACAGTCATGGTTTTCACGCGTTCCAGCAGTTCTAAAACTGCTTTTTACGTCTTTTTTTAAATAAATAAAGGTACAATCATGACATGCCTACTACATGGATATTATTGTAGCTGAACTTGTGCTGAATACCAAAAAAGTCATGTTGAAATTAACATCGGAGCATGCCAAAGTCATTAGTGCCAAAAAATACCCTCAGTCCTAAGAGGGTTAAGCTTTGTATAGGGTTTAGACAAGCGCACAAAATATGAACGTGGTTGCGTACGTTCAGATGTCATGCAGCTTTGTTAAAGTAAATATTTGACCAAATTGCTATAGTAATACAATTGTGCACAAATAGTCAAAGTATGCAAATCTGGTTGTTCAAAGCACATGAAACAGGTTTAGATGAGCAAATCCTGTGCAAAATAAGTATAGCTTTAATTGACCAAATCCAACGACGCACCCAAGTTTAATTGGGATATGCCACCTGATGGCTAGATAGGATTTTGTTTGGTTAGTATTTCTTCTTTAGTTCTGAAGAGGCATTGGGTTACTTTTGGCAGTTTCTGGCAACCCTACTAATTAAATGTGATTCACTGAAAAGTAAATGATCAGTCCTTGTGTTCTCAGAAGAAAGACAGCAGGCGGTGGACTTTTCCCAAGAGGAATCCTCCACTAATCCTTCATTAGAGGAGTGGCTGTCCAGGAGAGAGAAGAGGGCAGCTCTGTCATCAGGAAGGTATGTACTGAATCCTTAGAAAACTATGATAGCTGGTCGTGTCTGAGTGTTTGTCTGTAGTGGTGCAGCTGATTTGAAGGCCATGTGTTTATTATTAATAATAATGAATGACATCACATTTTTTCAGTTCTGCAAAATAAATTAACTTGTAGCAGTTACAGTTGTGGTCAAAAGTTCACATATACAGACATGAATGTCATCATGGATATGAATGTTGTATTGAGCTTTCAATGATTTCTTTGAACTGTTTTTCTATGGCAGAATGATTGTACAGAATACATCTTTAATAGAAAAAAAAATCCCAGTAATTTGGCACACGAGTTTTAATTTATTTTGGTGTGTCTTTAATTGACAGCATCAAAATTATACATACAGGGTCAAAAATTGGCATACGCCTACTTGAAGTATTAATTCAGTGGTGCTGAAAGTTCCAAAATGTCTTAATTTGCCAAAGCCAAGGCATCCTAACTTCCTGTTGGTGATAATGATTGACTACGTTTGGTAGCTTCTCCATGCCAGCATAAAAAGGGCTTGTTTGACAGCACATTGGACTGACCAACACACAGTCCAATTGGAAAGTCCAAGGAGCTCCACGCAGATCTGAGAAAGAGGAACATAGTTTTTGCACAAGTCAGAAATTACTCATGGAGTCACTTTTAAATTGCAGACTTGAAGATGATCAGTTCAAACAACTGTGTATATAAGTACAAGTTATTGGGAGGTGTAGCCACTTTGGTGTAAGAGGAATCAGACTGTCACCCACAGCTGAGAGGAAATTGGTGCAAGTTAAATCACTTTGGAACTTTCAGCACCACTGGAATTAATAAAGTGGGTGTATGTAAACTTCTGACCCTTTTGTTGATTTCAGAAAACCCAAAATAAGTTAACTTGTGCACTAAATTCTTTTGTTTTTTTTAAAGTATGCTGTACAATCGTTCTTCCCCAGAAAAAGAACAATTCAAAGAAATAACTGAAAGCACAATATTGCCATGACCTTTGTCTGTGTATGTGAAACTCTGACCACAACAGTGTAAAAAATTGTTCCCTGATCAGCATTTTTTTCTCTCCTCTCTCGCTCTCTCTCCTTTTGAAATAAGTCAAAAAAAAGTGCAGCTTGTCATTTTACAGAGAACTGGTCCTGTTTTGAAGACTGCTAGAGCGCCCCTCCCCGCTCTTCAACACCTTAGAATGGAACATTTTTCATCTCGCTGTGTTATTGATGAAATTAACAGCCTTGATCCATGCCCCCCCCCAAACAGAGCAAAATTTACTTGGAGCAAAAATTTACTTTTGTGACAAAACAGCAGTATGGCATTATGGTGGTGATCTATACCAATACAGTGATTTTTCATAGCAATATTTTATGGTACCCTCCAATTATTGGCACTCCTGGCAAAGATTTGTAAAAAGGCTTTGGGGGGAAAAAAATCCACCTTTTTAGTGAAGTAGCTTCATCTCGTTGGGGAGAAAAAATGAGGAGAAATCCAGCCTTTAATTGAAGTGCATTTATACAGAGGGGAAAAATCCATCAAGAAATTATTTAACAAAAGCACATGCCACATTTATTCTAGGGATGGGAATCTTCATCAACACAATACTATATGCATCTCGATGCACTGCCAACAATTCGATACATTAACGATTCATGAAATTACCAATGGTAAGATGCGATACAATTTTCCAACCTACTGCGATACTGTACGATTTCATTTTAAGACAATGCGATGCAGTGAGATGCGATGCAGAAGAAAATTATACCATGGAATACATAGTATTTCTCAAGTACTGGCACTTAAAGCATTACCACTGGCTGTGCCTTTTATTTTAAAAAAACAGGAATTACACAATTTCAAAATTCAGACCTGAATAATGAACAATTAACTTTCTGACACATTTTTATGTTGGCCTAAGCAGTTCACGCTGCGTTAAGTTTTTGAAAGAGGTTTAATAAAGAATTAGATTTATAGTAATAATAAAAAGGAAAAAAGCCATGAGATTTTAGGATAGTGGATCCCATCCAATATAATAACTAGTAAATTAACAAAAAATTAACCCGTTGACACATTCCATCTTCCTCAAAAAGATTGAAAATACTTTAGAAAACCAGTAACAAGGCTCCTGGATTCAAGCAAGTAAAAAGGCAGTAACACAGCTCCTGGATTCAAACATTTAACTGAGGTGTTTCTTTTTCAAGTTTTTTTTTTTTTTTTTTTAAGGAATATCAACTGATCGACATGATCAGGGTGTAGGAAACTTCGTTGGGCAGTAACAATATCCCTACAGTGCTAAAGACACGCTCAGAAGATACACTAGTTGCTGGTATGGACAAGTAGTTCTTAGACAATCTCTCTCTCTCTCTCTCTCTCTCTCTCTCTCTCTGCATTTGATAATTTCAGTCTTAGCTTGCTCCCGTATTGTCTTCGTTGGAAGTCTGGAAGTGATGAACTCTCCAAAGAGCTGGTCCAATGCTGTTTTTTTTGGGAGCGGGTGAGGCATCATCTATGGAAGACATAAAATGAGATTATTAGTGCTGACAAATAAGAGCGGTCAACACAACAAACACACACACAGTGTCTAAAAATGATTACACATGTATGTTAAATTAAGTCTATTACTCCTTGCACAGTCAAAACTAACCTCTCTCTTCCTTTATGGGGCTTCTGTCACTTCCTCCTGTCACCTCTCCCTCATTCACTCTGCCACTGTCACCTGCCTGATAATCCATACAACATTAGATTTCATTCAACTAAAAGTTAGGGCACAATTTGAACATTACACGTACAAGTTTAGAGAAATGGTGTGTGTGTGAGAGAGATAGTGGTATTGAGAGAGAGAGAGAGAGAGACAGTGAGTGAGAGAGAGGTAGTGAATTAGAGAGGGAGGGAGAGGTAGTGAAAGAGACAGTACTGGTGAGGAGTAGTGAAGGCGAAAGAAGGGGGGGTACAGGTTGTTAGTCTATAAATACAAAAATATTTTACCTTTTCATTCATCTTCACCACCTCCGTGGTTATTTTCATGAAGCTGAGGTCTCTGGCCTCCACATCAAAGAAAGTCAGGTCTTTAAAATGGGGGTCAAGGGCAGATGCATTGTGGAGCAGCTCTTCGAGTTCCGAGTAACGGCTGAAAAAAATCTTCTCTGAAGCGCTGCTTCATATCTGCAATGACTTGCAGGTCGCTGTTGTCTTCAGAGAAATGTTTGTGGAGTTTTGCTTGTATTGGGGCGATCATTGAAATGGTGGGGCTTTTTTCTTCACTTAGAAGTGTTGTGGCCACTTTCAGAGGGGACATTAGCTTAATGATTTCTTGGATAAGAGTCACGTCATCCCCAGTCACATTGGGCGCAGCTAGGCCTTCTCCCCTCTTGATCCTCCTGGAAAGCATAGCATTCAAAACAGCAGGTTGTTGCTCCCAGTATCGCTCTAGCATGTCCAGGGAGCTATTCCATCTTGTAGAAACATCATGAATAAGCTTATGGTTGGGCAGGTGCAACTGGGACTGTATGTCCCGCAAAATTTCAGCTGCTTGTGAGCTTTTGTAGAAATATGTAACCACTTTCCTAATCTTCACTAACAGTTCAGACACCCTTCAGCATCTTCAATGCTTTTTCATCTCATCTCATTATCTCTAGCCGCTTTATCCTGTTCTACAGGGTCGCAGGCAAGCTGGAGCCTATCCCAACTGACTACGGGCGAAAGGCGGGGTACACCCTGGACAAGTCGCCAGGTCGTCACAGGGCTGACACACAGACAACCATTCACACTCACATTCACACCTACAGTCAATTTAGAGTCACCAATTAACCTAACCTGCATGTCTTTGGACTGTGGGGGAAACCGGAGAACCCGGAGGAAACCCACGCGAACACGGGGAGAACATGCAAACTCCGCACAGAAAGGCCCTCGTCGGCCACGGGGCTCGAACCCGGACCTTCTTGCTGTGAGGCGACAGCGCTAACCACTACACCACCGTGCTGCCCGTCAATGCTTTTTGCGAAGCCAAATTTAATGTGTGCGCCACACACCTAACATGGGGCTCTATCTCTGCGCCAGCCCCGGCCAACAGCATGTTCTTGGCGTTGTCTGTAACTAATGCTGGACTTTTATCTGCGATGTTCCACTCGCGGAGGACATCCTGTAGCAACGCTGCTAAATTAACTCCATTGTGAGATTTGGTTAAACACTCGTGTTTGCAGGACATGCGACTGTAAGTCCCACTCTTCATCTACAAAGTGTGCCGTAACGGTGATAAGAGTCGGTGGCACAAGAAGTCCAACCATCAACCATTAATGCTACTCTCTGTGCATGGCTCATTGAAGCGATTACAGCTTGCCTGCCTTTGTCGTACAGAGCAGGAATTATCCTGTGAGTGAAAATCTTCCTGTCAGGTATGCCATATCTTGGCTCCGCGACTTCAAGGAGGTATTTGAAAGCCTCATTCCCGGTTATGCTGTAAGGTAGCATGTCTTTGCATATAAAGACGGATATGGCTTCTGTTATGGCTTTCGATCGAGCAGAATTACTAGACAGTGGGGGTTAAAAAAAACTGTGGGATAGGCCTACCACTACTTGGCTTACCAGGTGCATTAGTAGCACTACTGCTAGCTGAAGTCGACAGTACATTCAAGTCGTGTCGCCGCTTCAGGTGAGTAGTTAAGTTGGTGGTGCTCCCTGTGTATTTAATCGCTGCACGGCACAGTTTGCATATCGCAGTAGATTTGTCCAGCTCTCCACCTCGCTTGTAAAAGCCGAAACTTTTCCAAACTATTGATTTAAAACCAACCGGTGAATGTATTACTTCAGATTCTTCCATGTTTCGCTGGCCGCCTCTGACTCAAAATCTGACCGCTGTTCTTCTGCTGTTTGCTTGGCCCGCCTCTTTGCGCGAGACGAGAGTTGGGCTGAATCAGCCAATGACGGCTGCATAGATAACTCAACCCAGAAACAGGCCAGTTTCTAAAAAGTTAAATAATAGATATTATTCGGTTCGTATCGATGCAGATATTTTAGTCGCGATGCATCTCGATCCCATTTGAATTTTTAACTGATTCAGACGTTTGCCAACCGATGCAACCGCATCGCATGGTTCGCATCGATTCCCTGATGCAAATCGATGCAACCGCATCGCATGGTTCGCATCGATTCCCCGATGCAAATCGGTGAATCTTCCCAACCCTAATTTATTCGTATCCCTGGAAATTATAGTGAACACAATGTAACTGAAGCGGCAGCATGGTGGTGCAGTGGTTAGCACGGTCACTTCATGGCAAGAAGGTTCCCGAGTCAAATCCCATGGCTGATGGGGGGGCCCTTGTGTGGAGTTTATGTTCTCCCCATGTCCGTGTGGGTTTCCTCTGGGTGTTCCGGTTTCCTCTTGCAGTTCAAAAACGTACAGATTAGGTAAAAATACCCAGCCACTGGAGTTGCACAGGCCAGTGCATACTTGGTGCTGGTCCCAAGCCCAGATGGATTGGTGAGGGTTGAGTCAGGAAGGGCATGCAGTGTAAAAACCTATGCCAAATCAAATATGTGGATCATGATTATCTGCTGTGGCAACCCCTAATGGGAGCAGCTAGAAGGAGACAATGTAACTGAAGCATGTTTCCCATTTAAATTGTACTTTTAGTTGATTTGAGTATGTAGGAACTTTCAAGCTGCAATCGATGATCCTCCTGATTAACTGATGAACAAATGAGGTGAAAGACACCAAATTCCCATTAACATAGGAAAGATAAGGGAACACACAAATCAAATGAGGGAAGTGTGTTGAACTTCATAAGTCAGGAAATGGTGGGGGGTTTTTTAATTAATTTATTTTTTTTTAAATATAAAAGCTGCTCACTTGAAAATGCCCATTTCTACTGTTGGGGCAATTAAAAAAAAAAAAGTGGACATCACATGGAACTTGTATAGAATTGCCTAGAAGAGGACTCTGACCTGACACCTGTGGGGTGAGCTGAAGAGGAGGGTGCACAAGAA
Organism: Neoarius graeffei; assembly: GCF_027579695.1. Taxonomy (NCBI): domain Eukaryota; kingdom Metazoa; phylum Chordata; class Actinopteri; order Siluriformes; family Ariidae; genus Neoarius; species Neoarius graeffei. Next base: position 27,616,559 of record NC_083596.1, on the reverse strand, counting down.
AGGGCCTCGGGCCCTGGATGATCTGGAGAGATTGTGTAGAGGAAGAGGAATGCGCTCAGGTGCCTTGCTCTGTATTCTCCAACGTTATAGGACAAGACTTTACTGTTTTATTGCCAAAGGGAGGTTGTACAAAGTATTAAATGCAGGGGTACCAATAATAGTGGTACATGTTTTAATCATTTCTTGATGAGGGATTTTGTTTTTCTCTGAATAAATCTTTCAATTAAAGGTTCGAGAGCCCCCCCCCCCCCCCCCCCCCCCAAAAAAAAAAAAAAATCATGGAATGGAATTGAGTCTGTCCATTTCAATCTGGACAAGTTTTCTCAGAAACTACTTAAGCTACATCAATGAAACTGTGTGCTCATATTACTATTCATGATCTAAGTTGAGTTCAAAAATCATTTACAATACATTTTCAGTTATGGCCCTTGATTTGTTATTGGACTTTGTACAAGTGGACTTAATCTGGACAAATTTTCTTGGAAACTACATAAGCTACATCAATGAAACTTTGTGTGCTCATACTACTGAAAAAAGCTGGGTAGCGTTTTATGAAGGTGTCATAGCACTTGCATCACAAGTCAGTATTAAAGCAATGGGCTTATAAGGGCGTAAGTGTTGAGGTCTTCATAAGATGCTTGTGGCGGGGGATTGTGATGACCATGTCTTGTTTCAGTGTGAGATAAAGCTGTAAACACCTTTTTTCATACAGGATTTTAATTAAGGGCTATGACTGATCCATTAGTTTGAGTCAAACAATTTAGCCATGCGTTCTCTTCTTTGAAATGACCCATTTTAAAATGATTTAGATCAGTCTTCATAACTAACAATTCATGTGAGTAATTGAAAATAAGGAGCTCACACAACTGATCTCCATCTCCAAAAGTCAGTTTCTATGCAGAATGGACGATTTCATGGAGGCTGCTATTGAAAATATTTTAACCAATCAGAAAAATCTCCCCGATTGTTTCCAACAATGCTCTGATGTCATTTGGGCACAAGACACGCAAGGTCTGCATAGCAAGTAAGACTTAAAGCTGCCCCTGCCTGGAGATCATTTCATTAAAAGTTTTATATGGGGGGGAAAAAGTAATTCCATTTCTCTAACAAAAAAGTGGAGGGGGAAGGTTAATACTGATGTTGCTGTTAAACAGCGAGGGAGTAGTGAACAGCTGATTTGTATTCCTATGCGACTGAATGGAGGGAGGTAACGTTTTCATATTTATATCCCTGGTACAAGTCGTGCTGCCATGACAGCCTTGTTCTGCGGACTGTAACCTTGCTAGACTACCTACAAACAGATACAATCTGACTTGCCCAAATCTGTTGTTGAGGCAAGTGCGAGAGTTTTTACACGTTCCTGGCAGCATTAACACTCATTAGCATGCTCTCGACTCATTCATGAAAAACTTCAAGACGTCACCAGGCTAGCCTACCATAATTACTGTAGTACACAGTCCAACCCCCGCAGCAACACAGAGGGTGAACACTGCTTTATGCAGCTCGTGTGCTCTGAACATTTTGAAAATTTTCACTCAACTCTGATGCACTGGGCATTAGGAATACTGTACAAGCCAGTGCTGAATCCAGATGCGGTTCCCACAATCTTCAGCCAAAAAGCGGACAAGACAAACTAGACAACATGGTTAGGAGTCCACAAAAGAGAAGTTCAAAGGGTAGGAACACTTTTTATGGCTTCCCTAACTTTTTTTTTTTTTTTTTTATTTTATTATTATTAAGCGTGATGTTATTTTGAGTTCCTTTGGGCATAAACATAATTGCTAAGCAGCTTGATGTTTGTTGGGTGTCTTGCTTTTGATTTAGTGTTGTCAAAAAAGCCTTGGTAATGACTGACTAAGGCTACATCCACACGACAACGGCAACGAGATGTTATGTAAAAAAATATCGCGTCCAAATGTTCAACGATCAGTAAAATATCAGGTCCATATGGCAACGCTTGCTGAAAACGATGCAATACACATGCCACACCTCTAGGGGCGCTGTAAGACAGTCCCTTCGGAGACACCAGAACAATAGAAGAAGTAAGGACGCATGCGCATAAACTATTATGCGCGAGACTTCATATTAGCCACAAAGTCAGGAAAATCTGTTCGTAAAATTACGTTATAATGACCAAATACAATGAAAAGTATTTTTCCAGTCTCACCTGTGAAAGGTAATCCCATGTGATCTCGTTTGGACAGTAAACCTGTTGGTACAGTTAAACGCAGCACATGAATGAGGCATCTTTATTCTCCGCTTTGACCTATCCAATATGGCGGCGAGGATGACGTATGATTCTACGCGGAAGGCGGCGTCTTTAATGGTCCGGAATAAATTGAATGCTACACATTGATGGATTAATTTGTTGTTCTACGCCCTTTTTGAGGAATGTATTGTAGGACTTAAACCAACATCTGAAGAGGTGAGATCGCTCCTTTTTTTCCCTATTTTTGCTGGCGGGATTGACTCTGCCCTAAGGGCTATTTTTTCTCTCTCTCTCACTTTGCACCATTACACAATAAATATTCACAGTGAAAATATTTTGTAAGCGCGTTTCATGAACCAAGTTATAGGATTTGTTGACAACTCGCATCGAGTTTGTTACACTTCTACCCAGCGTGAAGCACTGACAGTCATGTGGTTGTGACATCATCGTAAACAAATCCGTTCTACTCATCCAGACGACTTCGCAACGGCAACGTTGCCAGATCTTTCCACTCTGGGACCCGTTCTCAAAAAGATTGCGTTTTGGGCACCCAAAACGCCGGTGCCGTGTGGACGCCAGGCCTAAACGATAAGCAATTGTATCGGAGTCACCTGAATCCGTTGCCGTGTGGACAGCGCCTAAAACAACTCCTATAAATATTTTGTGTGTAACCAATTGATATGGTAATGCTTGTTTAACATGATCATTTGCTATTCATGTCATTTTCCAAAATACTAGAGGAAATCAGTGAAGAAATGTCGCTGGCACTATGGTCCATTTTGTCGAGTATGGTCATGTATTGTAAGTAACGTCACACTTTATGAAAACCATTCAGAGTTCTTTTAGGTAAACAGGAATTTGTTTGTGGAATAGCTGACCTCGATCAGTGTAACCTAGTCAAACACGTGATAACTTTAAGAAACAGGTGAAACAGTTTTTATGGAGTAAATACCAAACCCAGTTTTATTGTGTGTAAGTAACTAATTTTTAATCATTTTGGTGCCATTTTTGTAATCTAGTTGTAGTCTAATGCCGCTTTTCCACTACAAACGCGGCTGAGCTGTGCCGTGCTGAGTCGAGCTGAGCGGGGCTGTTAGAGTTGCATTTCGACTACAACCGCGCTGAACCGTGCTGGCTGGAAGTGGGTGGACACATTGGGTGGAGTTAGCGAAAGTGGGTGGACGTCAGGTGATGTTGTTAAGCAGCGCAAACAGTGACATTAGTGAGCTTTTAAGCGGTAGTCTCACGACCCGGATAGTAAACAATAAACATGGAGGACATGGAGTTGTTAGTGTTGCTGGTCTTGGTTCTGTGGCTTGTTGTCACAGACAATGCCAACAGATACTGGCAAGAGTGTATAGATGAGGCGAGGCGCATTAGGCTTCAGAAATTCTCGTAATTCTTCTTCCGGGTTTGCGGTGTTTACAGATCCCAGCGTGCTTGCGGGGCGTGTGTGGGCATGTGAGGATACTCCTCCTCACCAATCAGTGCACAGGGGAGTGTCTGCTCACGCCCCCAGCCTCACTCAGCTCGCTTTGGCTCGCTTCAGCCCCACTCCAAAATGGTGCGAGTTTTAGGGGCTACGCAGGGCTGAAGCGAGCCGAGTCGTGCTGTTTTTTGGTAGTTGAAACGCGAGCCGTGTCGGGCTGAAGTGAGCTGAAGCGAGCTGAAGTGAGCTGAAAAAGGGTAGTGGAAAAGGGCCATAATAATTACAGTTGGCACATACTCATTGTGTTTTATAATTTAGTCAATTTATTGTCTATTGTTTCCTGCTGTCCTCTTGATGACCACATTGGAAATAAGTGTATTTTATACTTTGTGTTATCCTTGGTGCTATTTATACTGTGTCTTTTACATGTATGAATTTTACCAAATAAATCCATACCCACAGCTCGGGCGTTTTTTACTGCCTTTTTTCGTACAAATTACATATTACTGCCTTTCGTACATATTACTGCCTTTTTTTCGTACAAATGCATCTTCCTGTAATGTTCACATGAATCCTGTATAGTAAAGCAGTGTTTGTTTACCCTCTTTCTGTGTTGCCATGGGGGTTGGACTGTCTACTACTGTAATCATGGTAGGCTAGCCTGGGGATGTCTTGAAGTTTTTCATGAATGCGCCGTGAGCATGCTAACAAGTAGTATAACGCATAGGTTCAGCCTCATTTTACAGGTAAAGAGCTAAGGTTTGTCCATAAGTCAGGGTTGCAGCTCATTAACTATTTCAGATGTATAGTGAAAAAATTGAAATCATCACCTTAGTAGACCTTTTGCTTTGCCCCTTCAGTACTGAAGTATACACTCAGACTTGCGCCCAAATGACGTCACACATCGCCCTTCCAACAGGCAATGTGGCAGCCTCCTGGTGGCATTAGAGCAGCGATACAAAAACACACTCAACTTTCTTATGCCCCTTTTCCACCAAAGCAGCTCCAGGGCTGGTTTGGGGCCAGTGCTTAGTTTGGAACCGGGTTTTCTGTTTCCACTGACAAAGAACTGGCTCTGGGGCCAGAAAAACCAGTTCCAGGCTAGCACCAGCTCTTTGCTGGGCCAGAGGAAAGAACCACTTACGTCAGCGGGGGGCGGACTTGTTAAGACCAACAACATTTTTAAGCGACAAGAAGCAGCAGCTGTACAAACGTGAAGTCATCCATTATTGTTGCTGCTGCTTCTTCTCCGTGTTGTTGTTGCTTCGATGTTTGCGCCAAGGTTTATGCAAACGCAGCGCCGTAACTGACGTATACAGTGACGTAATGACGTGGCTCCCCTTAGCACACCGAGCTATGGAAACGCAAACTGGTTCTCAGCTGGCTCGCAAGTTGAACAAGTTGTGAACCAGCACTGGCCCCGAACTAGCCCTGGAACTGATTTGGTGGAAAAGGGGTATTAGAAATGGTCAAACATGCCTGAAACTTTTTCTTACGGGTTCTCAATATTACAAGCTATCAACCCATGCATGTATTTACTTTGCATTTTCTATTCCTTTCATGTTAACTTCATATTCTAAGCAAAGTTATTAGTAAAAATCACTACCAAAAACATTAATATTGGCCATATGATTTAAAATACTATTCATGTTTCGTACCATTCTCACTACAGATCACTGAGTAAAGGTTGTTTACCAGAGAGTAAACAACCTTTAAAAGAGAGTCAATGATTGATTACTCACTGATATCAGACCATTTGTGGGCTTGACAGTGGATCCTTGCCTGATTTTGGATTTGATGTACTTTGTAAGCTGATCCACCAAGGTATTTATGTGTGTGTTTGAGATGTTGACAGTTTGTCTCCATATGAAGCAGTAGCAGAAAGCTCAGATAGTGGTACTTGAAAGTTTGAACCCTGTAGAATCTTCTGTATTTGTGTAAATATGACCTAAAGCATCAGATTTTCATTCAAGTTCTAAAAGTAGATAAGCAGAACCCAAAATGGAACAAAAACATAGTAATTTATTTATTGAGGAAAATGATTTCAATATGTGAGTGCAAAAGTATGTGAACCTTTTTGCTTTCATTATCTGGTGTGACTCCCTTGTGCAGTAATAACTGCAAATAAAGATTCTTGTAACTGTTGATCAGTCCTGCACATTGGCTTGGAGAAATTTCAGCCCATTCCTCTTTTACAGAACAGCTTCAGCTCTGGGATGTAGGGTTTCCTCATATGGTCCTCACTTCAGGTCCTTCCACATCTTTCCTATTGGATTAATGTCAGGACATTGATTCAGCCATACCAAAACATTAACTTATTTATTTAATTTTATTTTATTATTCTATAATGATTCTTTGGTAGAATAACTGTGTGATTTTAGTGTCATTGTCTTGCTCCATGACTCACTTTCTCTTGATATTCAGTTCATGGATGGATGTCTTTTATTTATATATATATATATATATATATATATATATATATATATATATATATATATATATATATATATATATAAATATATAATTTTTTTTTTCCCCTTTAGTATTCACTGGTATAATTCAGAGGAGTTCATTGTTCCATCAATGATGGCAAGGTGTCTTGGCCCAAATGCAGCAAAATGGGCCCAAAACATTATACCACCAACTTCGTGTTTTACAGATGGGATGAGGTTCATATGCTGGAATGCAGAGGCTTCCTTTCTCCAAACATAATGACTCTCAAATCATTAATAAATATGAATAAATTATATTTATTATAAATAATAAATCATTAAAAAATATTGTGGTCTCATCTGTCCACAAAACATTTTTTTCCTAGTAGCCTTCTGGTTTATACAAGCAACGTTTTCACAAACTGTAGCCAGGCAGAAGTGTTTTGTGTGGGGTTTTTTTTTTTGGGAGAGCAGTAGTGTTCCTCTTGCAACCCTGTCATGCAGAACATTGAACAATGTTCTCTTGATGGTGGTCTCAGGAACATTGACATTAGCCAGTGTGAGAGAGGCCTTTATTTGCCAAGAAGTTACCCTGGATTCCTTTGTGATGTCACAGACTATTAAATGCCTGTTCCCGGAGTGATCTTTGTTGGTCAGCCACTCCTAGGGAGGGTAACAATGGTCATGAATCTGAACACAGTATGTCTGACTTGGATTGATTGAGTCCAAACTCTCTCTAAAGATGGCTTTGTAAATTTTTCCAGGTTGATGAGCATCAACATCCCCTGGTTCTCAATTCTCCTTTGTTTGTGTCATGATGCACTTGAATATGTGTCATGATCAGACTTGGATAGATCATGGGGTGGGTTTTTTTTTTTTTTTAAAAGAACACTGGGCACTCATACCTGATCATCATCCCGTTGATTGAAAACACCTGACTTCTAATTTGACCTTCAAATTAACTGCTAATCCTAGAGGCTCACGTACTTTTGCTACTCCCCGATAAGTAATATTGGATCATTTTCCTCAATGAGTAAATGGCCAAGTATAATATTTTGTCTCCTTTGTTTTAATTGGGTTATCTTTATCTACTTTTAAGGCTTGTGAGAAAATCTGAAGATGTTTTTAGGCCATTCATGCAAAAATATAGAAACTTCCAAAGGGTTCACAAATCTTCAAGCACCACTGTAACATGATGTATGAGCATGAAATGGATTTCAACCGCACTCCTTTTCATAACTTCCCTTCAGTTTGGCTTTCTGTAATATGACCTGAGCCTTTTTGTGTTGTAGTGTTTTAAAACTGGAGGAAAGAACAGCAACTAAAGGTATTGAAGTTCCAACGTTTCTGCTTTCCATCCCAGAGCTCCCTCCATCACTTCTGCCCCTGCATCCTGGAGAATGGAGAGGCAGTGTCCATACTGACTGGGGTTGAAATCAGATTTGTCTGCAGAATACAGCCTTCATACACTATGGCCAAAAGTTTGTGGACACCTGACCATCATGCTCCAATCTGTCCTTGAACATCCCATTCCAAAACTACGGGCACTAATATGGACTTGGTCTCCCTTTTGCTGCAATAACAGAACCACCTCTTTTGGAAAGACTTGGGGGAGTTGGTAAAATTCTAGTAGCAGTCTAACTGGTTAATTTTTAAGTGCTTACTCCTAGTGTGTCCTGTGCATTCAGTCCCCCACTAGATTCTTGTCTAGTGAAATGTCATTAACTGTTTAGCTCTAGGCCTCTGTTTAAATGCAGTTAATATGAAGTTGATGGACTACAGATATGCAAGAACCTGTAGTCTAATAACTGCGAGAGACGCTAGCTTAATTGGCTTTTGTTTCAAGTGTGTTTGTTCAGAGGCCATTGGCAAGCTTTGGGAGAGTAATGGCCCCCAGTACCAATACTGTATTTGGATGCCTTGTGCATCTGCTTGCTCTGATAAAAATCTAATGTAGATGACCATTTTCAATTTAACCTTGATTGTTTCTTCCAGGGATCTGCTTGCCTGTTTTGCTTGCATAACCTTGGCAAGTGCCTCATCTTTGTTCTGATATACATTACAGTAGGTTGGGATTTATAACAGTCTGCAGGCCCTATGATTAAAGGATTCTGAATAGAACAAAAAGGTAAATGACTTGTAACAGACTTTGTGTATCTCATAAGATCTGGAGACCTTGTACAGGTTCTGGCAGCTGATCTGAATGACTGTCTATTAGCATCAGCCTACATTAAAATGCATATAAGACATGCTTGTAAGACAAAAGAATGCAAATATGTTTTCCCCTTAGTAAAAACCCATTAAGGCATAGACCAGTGACAACCAACCCTCTTCCTGGAGTTCAGTTTTATTGCAGAACTAGTCTCAACCCCTAAAGCAACAGAGCTGATCATTTTGACTGATGGGTGTAGTAGGGTTAGAAGTAAATTATGAAGGAAGTCAGATGAACAGGGTATATAAATGCCAATCACTTGTTATTCAAGCATATGTATTTGTTCTTTGTGAATGATTGTGTAGTAACAGGAAGTGCTAAGACCTCCCCCCCCCCCCCTTTTTTTTTTTTTTTTTTTGTTTGGAACAAGTAGTTTGCAGTATTTTTACAACTGCTTCAAAAAGCGTTTCAAAGTGCTTTTTACTGTCGGGCAATAATTGTCAATAAAAGCAACCAGTGAACACCAGTTTAATTCAGTTTGTCACATGATATTTACATATAATAACATGAGCATTTTAGCACACTATAGTTCCAAGGTTGTCATTTCAATACAGTATACATGCATCAGATGTCAATGGTGTAACAATATTGTCAGATTACATGTAAATATATTAACTTGGAGACCATATGGTAACATGTTAATTTAAATGACACATAAATTTAAATCTAAATATAGGTTAAAATGTATGAACCAAAGTCACTGCATATTATATTAATACCTAAAGATTTTTCTCCCAACCTGTATAGTTAATATATACTTGCTTAAATAATATTGCTCACAGTGATGAGTAAAAACAGCACTAATATTTTGAATATTAAATTTTTATAATTGAATAGTTTTTTGAAGTCCTGAAATTTAAGTGTAGCTGTACTTTACAGTAATTTGTGAAGTTTTCATGTTTTAAATGCTAAAATATGCTAATTCTGACAAACATCATGCAGTAAATCATTGTAAAACATTTCAAGCATGTGCAGCTGCAAATGTACATTTTTAGCATAGATAACATTCTGATTGCCTCAATCAATAAAACATCAGTAGTACAGTATCCTTAGTAATTCTCACCAGAATTAATTCCAGGAACTAAACTGAAAACAGGAAAACACCAGGAAAATGTTTTGAATGGTGGACATAAGTAGTACATTAGTGTTAGTCGAACTCTGCTGCCCCCCCCATCCCCCAAAAAAAGACTGATTCTTGAGGGTTCTTGCATCTAAATTTGAGAACCACTGCCCCATAGACATACAGTAGATATAAAATATCTACAAATGCCTGTTAAAATGGCAGGTTCTTGTGATGTGAAAAATGAAGTTAAACCATGTCACATTTTTTGACCTTTACTGTGAAGTTGCAGCATATAAAAATCAAGTGACAACTCGTTTGTGTGTGGGGGGGAGAAAGACACTTCCAATTCCCAGCTTATATAAATGTGCAAACCCGTTAAATGGGGAATGTGGCAGTGTTCAGACTCAGGAGAGGGTTATAAAAATATTTCCAAGCCATTGTGTATATACCAAGGAATCTGGTAAAAGCTATCAACAAGTGGAGAAAATACAGTGACATTTCTAAGAACAGGACATTGTCCAAAAATTGATGAAAAGGTCAGGAGAAAACTGGTCCGGTAGGCTGCCAAGAGGCCTATAGCCACTTTAAAAGAACTGTAGCAATTTCTGGCAAGTACTGGTTGCTGCCTACACATGACGACAATCTTCATAATTCTTCATATGTATGGGGTACAGGCTAGGATGACAAGACGGAAACCGTTTTTAACTTTAAAAAAAAAATCCAAGCCTGGCTTAAGCATGCATAAATAAATATACATTCCCTCCAAAAGCAGGTGGAATATGTTATCTTTTGGCCATAATACTGATGTGTTTGGTGCAAAAAAAAAAAGCCCACAGCACATCACCAAAAGAACCGCCATGGTTCTTTTGAACCATAAAACTTGTGGCTGTGTTGATTATTCCTTTGACCCTGATTAAAGCCCCAGTTTTTACAAAGAAAAGTAGCACCAAAGTTTGATGATGCTTCCTCCATGCTTCACTATGGGGACATAGTGAAGCATGTCGTAGGCAGCATCATAATTTGGTGCTACTTTGCTAAACCTGGGCCTTTAATCAGGGTCAAAGGAATAACAAATATAGCCACAAGTGGTGATGACAGGACCTTGTATCTTTTGGTGCCATCACTAGATTAACACATGAAAATTAAACGTTTGGATTTTTTTTTTTTTTTTAAGGAAGCATGCGAAATACTTCCCAACATTAGTGAATTAACAACACCACAAATGTGTTCTAACCACAGAAACTGACATGGCGACCCTGGTCTGGAATAGGATTCAACTCCCTGTTGTGCCCTTGCTTATAAAAGTGGCTAAATTACTGGGTACGATTTCTTAATGTTTTTCCTCTGCACCGTACAACATGCCCAGTTACTTGTTGAGGTATTGGCAAACAAACACAAATATTACTGTTAAATTCATGTTCGTGTGCATCTTTAGGCAATATAGACATTTTGATTCTCAAGAAAAATGAGAACCTTTTAACATATAAATCTTATTATGCTCCATGACAAGTTAAACATTGAAATTATCAGTTTTTGTGCATCAACTATAAGGACACAGTTTAGGTGTAAATCCTATTGCTCAAATGATAAACATTTTGTGCAATTCAACTTTCATGAGTGAATGTAATAATGAATTTGTCACATTTCACGTATCAGAAACTTAAATTTGCAACCAAGCTTATGCTGGCTAAATTCTGGATGCATGTGATTGAATTATCTAGTTTTGCATGTATGTTTACTTTTAGATGTGTGTGGTAAAGGTCATGAGTTTTTAAACATGAGAATTATCAGTTTCTGTGTGTGGAAGACAGTGGTATATAACTAACAGTTTTGGTATGCAAGTCGTAATGCTTGGTGTCTAAATTTTTTTGTGCAGTTTAAACTTCCTGAGCTGTTTTGGGATAGTTTGTTAACATCAGAGGTGGGTAGAGCATGCAAAAACTGTACTCAAGTATTGTTACTTTGTAGTAATAATAAATAATGGGGCAGCACTATCCCCTCACAGCAAGAAGGTCCTGGGTTTGAGCCCAGGGGCTGGCGAGGGCCTTTCTGTGTGGAGTTTGCATGTTCTCCCTGTGTCTGTGTGGGTTTCCTCTGGGTGCTCTGGTTTCCCCCCACAGTCGAAAGACATGCAGGTTAGATTAATTGGTGGCTCTAAATTGACCGGAGGTGTGAATGGTTGGTTGTCTCAGCCCTGCGATAACCTGGCGACTTGTCCAGGGTGTACCCTGCCTTTTGCACATAGTCAGCTGGGATAGGCTCCAGCTTGCCTGCGACCCTATAGAACAGGATAAGCAGCTACAGATAATGGAGGGATGGATAATAAAAATGACAAGTAGTAAAAGTACTCATCAAAACTAGACTGTGACTAAAGTCACAGCAATTTGCGCTAGCTCTTACAAACCAGGATGTCTGGTCACCATACCCTATAGATCCCTTATGGTAAGAGCTACAGAATGATGCTTAGTGAGGAAAAGTTGCACCCTGATGTCCTGAACAAACAAACAAGTGAATAAATAGAATTGACAGTTATAAGTGGTTGGGGGAAAAAAATTCAGTTTTTCATGGATCATTCCTGGGCTGGCACAGTGGTGTAGCGGTTAGCACTGTCACTTCACAGCAAGAAGGTCCTGCGTTCGAGCCCAGCAGCTGACAAGGGTCTTTCTGTGTGGAGTTTGCATTTTCTCCCCGTGTCTGCGTGGGTTTCTTCCAGGTGCTCCGGTTTTCCCCACAGTCCAAAGACATTAGATTAGATAAAACTTTATTGATCCCTTTGGGAGGGTTCCCTCAGGGAAATTACAGTGGTGCTTGAAAGTTTGTGAACCCTTTAGAATTTTCTGTATTTCTGCATAAATATGACCTAAAACAATATCAGATTTTCACACAAGTCCTAAAAGTAGATAAAGAGAACCCAGTTAAAAAATGAGACAAAAATATTATACTTGGTCTTTTGTTTATTGAGGAAAATGATCCAATATTCCATATCTGTGAGTGGCAGAAGTATGTGAACCTTTTGCTTTCAGTATCTGGTGTGACCCCCTTGTGCAGCAATAACTGCAACTAAACGTTTGTGGTAACTGTTGATCAGTCCTGCACACCGGCTTGGAGGAATTTTAGCCCATTCCTCCGTACAGAACAGCTTCAACTCTGGGATGTTGGTGGGTTTCCTCACATGAACTGCTCACTTCAGGTCCTTCCACAACATTTCGATTGGATTAAGGTCAAGACTTTGACTTGGCCATTCCAAAACATTACCTTTATTCTTCTTTAACCATTCTTTGGTAGAACGACTTGTGTGCTTAGGGTCGTTGTCTTGCTGCATGACCCACCTTCTCTTGAGATTCAGTTCATGGACAGATGTCCTGACATTTTCCTTTAGAATTCGCTGGTATAATTCAGAATTCATTGTTCCATCAATGATGGCAAGCCGTCCTGGCCCAGATGCAGCAAAACAGGCCCAAACCATGATGATACCACCACCATGTTTCACAGATGGGATAAGGTTCTTATGCTGGAATGCAGTGTTTTCCTTTCTCCAAACATAACGCTTCTCATTTAAACCAAAAACTTCTATTTTGGTCTCATCCATCCACAAAACATTTTTCCAATAGCCTTCTGGCTTGTCCACGTGATCTTTAGCAAACTGCAGACGAGCAGCAATGTTCTTTTTGGAAAGCAGTGGCTTTCTTCTTGCAACCCTGCCATGCACACTATTGTTGTTCAGTGTTCTCCTGATGGTGGACTCATGAACATTAACATTTAGCCAATGTGAGAGAGGCCTTCAGTTGCTGAGAAGTTACCCTGGGGTCCTTTGTGACCTCGCCGACTATTACACGCCTTGCTCTTGGAGTGATTTTTGTTGGTCGACCACTCCTGGGGAGGGTAACAATGGTCTTGAATTTCCTCCATTTGCACACAATCTGTCTGACTATGGATTGGTGGAGTCCAAACGCTTTAGAGATGGTTTTGTAACCTTTTCCAGCCTGATGAGCATCAACAACGCTTTTTCTGAGGTCTTCAGAAATCTCCTTTGTTCGTGCCATGATGCACTTCCATAAACATGTGTTGTGAAGATCAGACTTTGATAGCTCCCTGTTCTTTAAATAAAACAGGGTGCCCACTCACACCTGATTGTCATCCCATTGATTGAAAACACCTGACTCTAATTTCACCTTCAAATTAACTGCTAATCCTAGAGGTTCACATACTTTTGCCACTCACAGATGTGTAATATTGGATCATTTTCCTCAATAAATAAATGACCAAGTATAATATTTTTGTCTCATTTGTTTAACTGGGTTCTCTTTATCTACTTTTAGGACTTGTGTGAAAATCTGATGAAGTTTTGCGTCATATTTATGCAGAAATATAGAAAATTCTAAAGGGTTCACAAACTTTCAAGCACCACTGTAAGATTCCAGCAGTATCATTACAGATAAACAGAGAAAAGAAATGGAGGAAAACTCTATTTGCAGACATGCAGGTTAGACTAATTAGTTGCTATAAATTGACTGTAGGTGTGAGTGTGAACAGTTGTGTCTGTGTGTCAGCCCTGAGAGGACCTGGCAACTTGTCCAGGGTGTACCCTGCCTCTCGCCCATAGTTAGCTGGGATAGGTTCCAGCTTGCCTGCGACCCTACACAGGACAAGTGGCTACAGATAATGGATGGATTGATCATTCCTGTTCAGTGATCTGGATCACTACCAAAAGTCACAGCAACGTAATTCAGCCCAGACGTATTCTTCATGTGAAATATGGTGGTGACTGGTTGAAAACTGAGGGAGAAATAGCATCCTAAAAAGTGAGGAGGATAAAAACTAGATAGATACTGTGACCTAAAGTCACAGTAATTTGTGACTTTTAAAAAGTGCAAACAGTTTAAATTGGCAAGCATAAATCAGAAACGATAAACAAACAGTAGGTCAGGCGAGGCACAGACAAAGGTGGAATCAAAGGACTAGGAACAGGAACCAGGAAATCAAAACAATGCATAGCTCAGTAATGTGTTCAAATAACTCTGGCAAGATGATCAGCGGAGGAACCAATGGAACCAGAAACCATTTTCCGATTTTATTCATTTTTTTTTAAGTGTCCTTTTATGTCTTTTTGTAATTTTTCTTGAAAAGGTGAAAATATACAGTGCAATAACAAAAAGGTCAGGAAAAAATGACACCCCCCCCAAAAAAAAAAAAAAATTTGTACAAAACACAAAATAAATAGGCATAAAGTTGCCAGGCTATGCCACTAAAGGACCCGGCCCAAGCTTTTCACCACCTTATAGACGACAGTACCTTATTGTTCAGCCACATCACAGACTGAGGCCCTGGGCCCTAATACAGCTGAAAGCTACCTGTAGCTCCTTCCACTGGCTTAAGCCATTCACATAATCAATTAACTCAATTCACCCCTTTACCAAATCCCAGCATGCATTGCGCACCGGGAGCTTCTGGTGGCTCAGCTCACGTTGCTGATAATGGTACAAAAACAAATATTGGGCTATAAAATCATTTATGTTCAAATATCAGATGTAAGCTGAAATGTGATTGCCTTTATTTGTCTAGTTACTAGTTCCATGGCATTTTTAGTCAGCACGGAAGCTTTTAATCAGGCATTCTTTATACTATTGCGTTGTCTTTGGCTCTGACTGACTGCACTGCCACTGCATTCTGCAGACTCCACTGACTGACTGAACAGACAGGGGTGAAAGCTATACTGTCAATGTCGGTGATGAAATTTCTTTAAACCCGTCTATGTCAGACCAGCAGACTGATGTCAGTGGGGTGACCGGTGTAATAGAGCGGTGGCTACAATCAACACCTTTTCAGATTTACCAATAAAAAACAATTTTACAAAGGTGAGTTTCAGTTACAACAGTTATTATTGGTTAATTAATCAACCGGAAGACAGACAGACACACACACACACACACACACCTCACCCTTTGAGCTTGTTGTCTGATGACACAGCTCGTTACCTGACATGGATTTTTTTTTTTTAGCATGATCAGCAATTTGAGGAAAACCCAGATGTTATCATTGCAGGTAAGCATGGTGGAAAGATCATAGACATATTTTTACTTATCAAATTCACCAATATTTCATGATATCCTTGTCAAAACCTACTTTGTTTCTTACTCTTTCATTTGACAGTCGCCATTTTGTATCCAAGCGTGCATTTGAGAGGTCACGTGAGGTGTCCACCATTATCGACACCCTGTGGAATTGACATTTACAACTGTTATGTATCGATTTTGTGTAACACTGTTGAAGTAGATGAAGCAGACTACTTTTTTAAAAAATGATTTTATAATTTTTCTGATTCATAACAGAATTGAATGCTTATAGAGTACATAGAATAGACCAGAATTAAATTCCTAGCATATAAAAAAATTACATGCTTGAAATATTCAGATTTTTCTATTCCATTCTGAAAAAAATGTATATATGTACACAATTTTTTTGCAGTTTGTTGTAAATATCGGTCACATATTACAATATCAGTAGACATTTTATATTTTGGGTCGACCTGGATTTTCATGTGGTTACAATGTCGATTGCCTGTTGGCATTTATTGGTAAACTAGAAATGAATGCAAACAACGAATAATTAACAAAATGTGATCTACAAAAATACTTAGTGCGTAGAAAGTGGAACAAAGATTTTCTGACACAGGTTAAACATTAATAGAATGCCTTTATTATCACTGCACAAATGTACAACGAAATCTAGTTCATCATAGGAGAGCAAAGCTGCTGCATATGTGCGTGATGCCAGTCTTGGGCACTTCAACCCAAGGTGGTCCCATGTTAACCTAACTGCATGTCTTTGGACTGGGGGAAACCGGAGCACCTGGAGGAAACGCACACAGACACGGGGAGAACATGCAGACTCCACACAGAAAGCCCCCCATCAGCTGCTGGGCTCACACCCAGAACTTTGTCACCTCACAGCAAGAATGCTAACCACTTACGCCACTGTGCTGCCCAAACATTAGAATTACTTCATTTACGTAAGCACCGACATCAATATATTTATATAAAAAAATATTTTGTACTAAAGTCTATGTAAAACAAATTTTAAATAAACTCTTTTAATATCACATACCGATTATTTTATTTATTTTAATCGGTCATATGGATGTCGATAATTGTGGAACAGTGTTGATGGGCAAAGGTGTCAATAATTGTGGAACGGTGTCACGTGATCCAATACGCCAAGTAATCCAGAATAACCCCCCCCCCCCCCCCCCCCCAGTGGAAGTTTGAGTATTTATTCATGCACAATTTATGTATTTAAAGTTTTTTCTACTTTTGCAGTGGCCCAAAGATTAAGGTGTCGATAATTGTAGCCCTCGCTCTAGCAGCTGTCCAGTGAGAAATAAATCCTATGATGTAGATTGTATATTAAACATTTAATGCTTAGCCGAGGCTGAACAATAATCTTTGCCGTTAGCAGTTTACTTAAAATTTGTTTTACATATACTTATTTAGTACAAAATATCTTTTATATAAATATTGATGTTGGTGCTTACATAAATGAAGTAAATCTAATGTTTGTAAACAAATGAACGGATGTTTAACCTGTCAAAATCTTTGTTCCACTTTCTAAGTATTTTCGTAGATCACATTTTGTTAATCATTTGTTGCTGTTTTGTAGTTTACTAGTAAATGTCAACAGGCAATTGCCATTGTAACCACATGAAAATCCAGGTCAAAGGTCGCATGTCATTCCTCAAACCAAAATATAAAATGTCTACTGATGTGTGGTAGATATTTTACAACAAACTGCAAAAAAAAAATATTTTCTGAATGGAATAGAAAAATCTGGATATTTCAAGCATGTAATTTTATATGCTAGGAATTTTAATTCTGGTCTAATTCTATTTATTGCAATACATAGTTTTCACATGACGTCACAGAGTCGGGGATTCCCTAGTGGCGGCCATCTTGTGGGTCAAGCTTACCGTACGGGTCACTGAGCACACATTGTAACGCGCGAGTACAAAGTCTTCAAAAGAACCCAAGCAGGCTATTTAAAGCTAGCAATGGTGCACACCTGTTGTATTCACGGCTGTCGTAATGGGTCAGATGACGTTAAGCGGAGCTTTTATGGAATTCCCACTGTACGGGAGCACGAAGGCGAGCAAACAAAGAAACTCGGCCTACAAAGGAGAAATCTATGGCTTGCGAGAATCAACCGCAAGGATTATCAGCCTTCCAAACACAAAGTCTGCTCCGATCATTTTATAAGTGGTAAGTTGTTTAAATAAACAATCAATTGTGTTTAAGTTTGTTTTTGGAAAACATTTTAGGTCTATTCTGTATGATTTGATTTGTGTTTAATCAACCAGGGATGCAAACAGCACGCCTTTTGGCGGATGCCGCCTTTTTCACGGCTGAATCACGCAGATCCGATTTTTTTTTTGGGGGGGGGGGGGGGGTTGGAGTGTCTGATTATAATTTCAAAGTAAATTCTGTATTAAAATTACTAAATAAGCAAATCCATTACAGTCCATGAAACAAGAATTATAAGGATGAGGAAAAAAAACAGTTTAAATCGGAAAGCTGCGCACATTTGCGTAAATGTGCGCAGCTTTCCGATTTAAACTGTTTTTTTCTCATCCTTATACTTCCTATGTTTCATGGACCGTAACGGATTTGCTTATTTAGTAATTTTAATACAGAATTTACTTTGAAATTATAATCAGACACTCCAACGCCCCCCCTAAAAAAAAAATCGGATCTGCGCAATTCAGCCGTGAAAAAGGCAGCATCCGCCAAAAGGTGCGCTGTAGAATATATAAAGTTGTATATATCAGACAGCCTTTAAAGTTTGATGAAGTCAGTTTCAGGCTTTGGCAGTTTCAGGCTTTGGCAGCCCTGCATAGTCACTTGAAAATGCATCTTTGTCCACTTTGTAGGGGTCAATTCCCCCAATCAAGGCCAGTTTGGCTGCATACCGTTGTCGTGAGATGTCGTCTAATGTATCTATATACTTCTGTTTGCTTGATTTTGCCGACATTGATCTTTATTTTAGAAAACTGACTATATAACTTCATAAATTCGTCCGGGATAACGTAGCCGGTAATGGCAATGGTCCGTTTTGTTTGCCCCACAAAATGGCGGCTGGAGGGCGTTCCCCTCACGTCAGTGAAAACTATGTATAGGATTCCAAATACTCTATAAGCATTCCATTCCATTATTAATCAGGAAAAAAATATAAATCACAGCACTTTAAAAAAAAAAAATTAATCTTCAACAACGTTATAAAAAGATCGATCCATAACAGTTGTAAATGTCACTTAATTCCACAGGGTGTTGATAATTGTGGACACTGGTGAAAGTGATCACTATTATCGACACCTTACGTGACTTCTCAAACACGAATTTAGATACAAAATGGCGACTGTCAAATGAAAGTGTAAGAAACGCACTAGGTTTCGACAACGATCTCATGAAATATCGGTGAATTTGAGAAGTAAAAATATGTCCATCTTTACACCATGCTTACCGGCGATGATGACGTCCGGGTTTTGCTCAAATTGCTGATCGCGCTTTTAAAAAAAAAAAATCCATCTTGGGCAACGAGCTATGTCCTCAGACGACAAGATCAAAGGGCAAGGGGGGGTCTTTCGGTTGATTAGTTAACTAATAATCACTGTTGTAACTGAAACTGGCCTTTGTAAAAAAAAATTTTTTTTGCTGGTAAATCTGAAAAGGTGTCAATTAATTATGGACTGTCGGTAATTGTAGTACAATTCTAGTACAGTTAGATTATAATAGTGAGCAGTAGCAGTCAGTCAGAGCCAAAGACAATGTGATAACAATGGACCGATTAGCTTCTATGCTGCTGAAAAATACAATGGAACCAGTAACTAGACAAATAAAGGCAATCTAATAACATTTTAGCTTACACTTGATATTTGAACATAGTTATTTTATAGCCCAATATTTGTTTTTGTACCATTTATCCACAATGTGAGTCAAGCCACCAGAAGTTCCCAATACGCATGCATGCTAGGATTTGGTAAAGGGGCGAATGTCAAAATCCTCACAACATAACAAATCAGATAAGAAAACATAATCATATTTCCATTCACTCCAAACATTTCTGTACAGTTAGGATCCTCGCTCTGGCAATAACTATGAAAACACCCCTTCCAAAATGGACCGATGACTCAGTTCCCCGCCCAACACCCCTATTTACAGTTAACTGTATGGTCCTTGCCCCCCACCCGAACCAGGAAGTTGATGCAGAAGTGAACGTGAATTAAGTGTTTACAGAGCGAGTAATTACAAAGTTTTAACAAATAAATGAAAAGGTTTTTTAACAGTCACTATGTGCCATTGCACATGTGGACACCTGACAGAGTCCAGAGAAATGAGTGGTGAAATGTGTTTTAACAGAATTCTACGAACGAGGAATAGGAGTTTATTTAGTAAAATGTACAAAATACAATAATGGATGGCACAAAGTGTCAACACTTATTTCCATTGTGGTCCAAGTACATCAAGTGCCAAAAAGGGGCTATAAACAAAAAAAAAACAACAACAAAAAAGTGTGTGTGGGGGGGGATTTACAGGGGGTATACAAAATTTAAAATATGGCATGAACTAGAAGGTTAACTAGGACAGAATAAAAGGATTTTGTGAATGCTGATAATTTTATCAAATTCTTGACATAGTTTTAAATCCAATGTTAAACATGTATGGACTCCAACTCACTTGGTAGTTCGTTCCAGGCAGTGATCACGGTATACCTAAATGAAGAATGGCCAAATGAGGGAATAAAAAGGGGCATGGGACCTGAATGGGTATTATGGCGGGCATTCCGAACACTAATAGAAGATGTGAGGGATATTGGAGTATTACCATATAACGTTGTGGATGTGATTTAGTTTTAGCTGTTTGACTCGGAGATGGACTGGCAACATGTTGACCTGTGTGAACTCAGTACACTGCAAAAAATTATATCTTAGCAAGTGAAAATAGTTGAAACTATCTAGTATTTCCTATTAGAAGAATAAAAGACACCGATTCTGAGATTATTAAACCTAGTTCTAGATTGCAACCAATTTATTCTAAGATGTCTTATCAAGTAAAAATATCCGTCCATGAAGCAAGATAATTTCACTAGTATTAAGTAATTTTCTCCTCAAATTCAGTTTTTAATTTTTTGCAGTGTATACCCTATAGGAGTCATGGGGGAGGCGCTAAGTATGAAGCAAATAATTTTTGTTTTGCGTAACCTGAAGATGATTCTTATAATTCTTGGCAAGGACAGAGTACCAAATGGAGCTGGCACTCAAAATGACATTGGATAAGAGCTGACGTTAATTTCCTTGATTTGCCTTAACAAAGTTCCTGGCCTGCCTATATAGAAACTTGAGTTTGGTGTTGGCCTTGCATATAATATTGTTAGCTATATGGCTACCACTTAGAGACTGGTCTAAATCCATGCCCAAGTATTTAACACAGGATTTACTGGTATTTTTTTTTTACCATTACATGTGACAACCAGAGACTCGTTACTATTAAGTCTACATTTGGAGCCAAAAAGTATGGATTCTGTCTTGCCAAAGGGCAGAGACAACTTGTTTTCTACAAGCCACTCTTGGACTGATTGAAGCTCACAAGACCGATGCTGCTGAATATCCACAGTGTTTTTTGCCCGATACCAGAAGGGCAGAATCATCAGCATACAGCAGTAGTTTACATTTCACTGCTGAGGGCATATCTCATCTCATCTCATTATCTGTAGCCGCTTTATCCTGTTCTACAGGGTTGCAGGCAAGCTGGAGCCTATCCCAGCTGACTACGGGCGAAAGGCGGGGTACACCCTGGACAAGTCGCCAGGTCATCACAGGGCTGACACATAGACACAGACAACCATTCACACTCACATTCACACCTACGGTCAATTTAGAGTCACCAGTTAACCTAACCTGCATGTCTTTTGGACTGTGGGGGAAACCGGAGCACCCGGAGGAAACCCGTGCGGACACGGGGAGGACATGCAAACTCTGCACAGAAAGGCCCTCGCCGGCCACGGGGCTCGAACCCGGACCTTCTTGTTGTGAGGCGACAGCACTAACCACTACACCACCGTGCCGCCCTGAGGGCATATCATTAACATAAATCAAAAAGAGTAAGGGACCTAATATTAATCCCTGGGGGACCCCACAGACCACATTTGCAGGTGAGGAGGCGATGCCATCAACCTCAACACACTGCTGCCTATCAGAAAGGTAGGCTGTAAACCAGTTAACAGCAGGTTTCTGAAGACCAAAAGCTTCCAATTTAATTAACAAAATACTATGTTCCACAGTATCAAGCCTTTTAAAGGTCCAATAAAACCATTCCTGTAAAATTGCCTTTCTTCTGTTCTGACCTGATATAGTCAGATATGTCAAACATGTATCTGTGGAGTGAGAGGACTGGAAACCTGACTAGTGCTCATATAGGAGCCTGTGAGAGAAGTTGTTCATAAACAGCTTTTTCCAAGACTTTACTAACAATACTGAGGATTGAGACCGGACGATAGTTTCCAGCTTCAGTTTTGCTATATTTCTTATAGATAGGGGAAGTTTTAGCAGACTTAGAAGGGATCTTACCAGTAGAAAGGGACAGATTTAGAATGTGTGAGTGGAGAGGTTATGAACTCCGCTCCATCTTTTAAAAAATGTATGGGAGTCTGATCTAGCCTTATCAGATTTAGCTTGAGGAGAGACTTTTGGATGAATTCCTCAGATATTGGTTCAAATGAGAACTGAGAGCTAGAGAGACGCACTTGTTCATAGTACTTATACACATGATTAAGGCCATATTTTTCACATCTAGAGATGATGCAGTGGTTGAAAAGAAGTTATTGAATTTCTCTGCTACCTTGGTCTTATCAAAATAGATCTGGTCATCAATGTTTAAACCAATAATCCGAGGGTTTGACTTTACTTTAGAAGTGCCAAGGGTTGGTTGGTTTGTTTGTTTGTTTGTTTGTTTGTTTGTTTGTTTGTTTGTTTGTTTGTTTGAAATTTGCCAAAGTTCTTTGGGGTTGTTTTTATTTTCCTCAACCTTGTTTACAAAGAAACTGGATTTAGCTTGTTTTCTAATTTGCACAGCATTAAGAGACGCATACTTTTCATAGCACAGATTAAGCTTAGTTTTTTGGGGGTTTTTTTAACTGTTTGAACGCCTCATTTCTCTCATAAATTAGGTGATATCAATTAGTGATGATTAACAAAATGACCAGTAAACCAGTAATATGAAACACTGCAAATAGTAACGAGAATGTAGTGTGGAGAACACCAGCGACACTAACGGTAAATCAGCTTGGATGTTATCGCGCCAGCAGATGACCGACTGCGTACTAGGGGCGCAACCCATAAGGGTCATGGTTCACTCCATGACAAACTCAGTACTTCACAACCTGAGTTAGTCTTTTGTGTCCTTATATATGCACGCTAATTGTGCCTTAATCCAATGCTGGTGTGAGTCATTAGTGAGTGCGCGCGAGAGTCAGCAAATGCGCGCGCGTGTGACCGTACCCTATAGCAGGGGTTCTCAAGCTTTTCTACTTTAAGGCCTACCTATTCATACTTGTAATGAGTTGGGGCCCATTAAAAAAGAGCCCCAATTATTTTGCCTTATCTATTCTATTAGAATCTAATAATCTATTGTAAAGTGTATTAATGGGATGCAACATCACTCTCTGTTACAGATGGGAGCCCAGGAATTAAATAAAAGCAATAAAATGTTTTTAATCATATATATTATTTTTAAAATTGTATGGATGTTCCAGAAGCCAACATAAAATCATGCATGCAGGGCATTCTCATTCAAAAGGGATTAATGA
Organism: Neoarius graeffei; assembly: GCF_027579695.1. Lineage (NCBI taxonomy): Eukaryota > Metazoa > Chordata > Actinopteri > Siluriformes > Ariidae > Neoarius > Neoarius graeffei. The sequence continues at coordinate 27,593,363 of NC_083596.1, read as the reverse complement.
TCCAAAAGTGGAGTCTGGTCTATTAACACAATAACTTATTGCCACGTTTGTGTACAGCAAATAAGCAAGTTCTTAAAACCAAGAAGTACATTCCCAAGAAGTGGACATAGAAACTACTCAATGGGATTAGATCCTTGCACGTTAACAAAGAAGGATTTTTCCTATGAGTTGGAAAATTATCCATCCATTGAGTTCCCCGACATCTCAAACTACTTGGTGCTGCAGACATCGTTCTACACGGACAAGCATGAAAACATGGAAGAGCGTGGAGGCATACAACTTTTTATAATGTGGCTGGGTTAAAGATCTGGGGATCAAGACACTACAAGATAGACGGTGGTAGACAGATCTAAGTGCAGGAAGAGCGTTTATTAGCAGGCATGATATTTACAAAAATGAAAGCAAAACAAAAAGAATCATAAAGCAGAGTATTTAAACAGCATTATAAACATGGCTAGAAACAAACGTGACCGTGATAATACTTCACAAAGTCTGTGAAAACAGCATCTGTATCTGCGCATGCTGATTGTGCTCAAATCAGTATCAGGTGTTTTCCATAACAACTGGCTCCCAAGAACACGCACAACGTGCTTCATGAACGCGCACGGCTGCACAAGCTGTGCCAGACTCAAGTGCGCAAAGGCATGATAGTCAAGTGTTCACCTGGCGTGTGACCACAACTTTTAGCTTACGTGCATATCACCATGCATTGCCACCAAAATGCCTCATTTTCATTGATAACCCATTGCAAAGCATCATGAGCTGTAGTGTGACCATAGCTTAACGAGGTGGCTGTGACGTCAGATGCAACCCAGCAATTGTACCCTACTACAAGTAAAAATTAGCTTCAACTTGGGGGGGATTTTTTACGGCCCACTAGATGGCGCTTTGCACCCCACTAATGGACCATGATCCAGTGGTTCAAAAACGCTGCCCTATAGAGCCTAAACGGTAAGAGATAGAATGACGCTTAGCGAGGAAAAGTTGTGCCCTGCCGCTGTGAACAAAATGTAAAAATAAATAAATATTTTTTAAAAACCTGATTGAGATAATCATGAAAATTGAGAGTGTGGCAGCGGGGGTGCGGTCAAGCAGCAGTCTGTGAATGGAGGGCGGGTCAGGGAAGGTAAGTAGCTAAGTCATTCCACCTGCTGTCAATTAGGGTGTGTGTGTGTCACTGTTTGTTACAGAGATGGAGCATAAAAGGAGATTTTTTTTCAATCACTTATAACTCTCTGTGGCAGACTGCTGCTTGGCCACGCCCCCGCTGCCACAGAGAGTTATAAGTGATTGAAAAAAATCCCATTTTTCATGGATCATTCCAGTTCAGTGATCCAGATCAGCACCAAAAGTCATAGCAACGTAATTCAGCCAAGAGGTATTCTTCATGTGAAATTTGGTGATGGTTGGCTGAAAACTAAGGTAGAAATGGCGTCCTAAAAACATTATCAGAATAATAATAAAAAGAAGAATAACTAGATAGATATTGTGACTAAAGTCACAGTGATTTGCACTAGCTCTTACAAACTGGGACATCTGGTCACTGTACCCTATAGATCTGGAATGGTAAGAGAGAGAATGACGCTTAGTGAGGATAAAAGCCCGTTTTTCATGGATCATTGCAGTTTGGTGATCCGGATCAGCACCAAAAGTCATAGCAACTTAATTCAGCCCAGAGGTATTCTGCATGTGAAATTTGGTAATGGTTGGTTGAAAACTGAGGGAGAAATAGCATTCTAAAAATGTTAGAATAATAATAATAATAATGTATTATTATTATTATTATTATTATTATTATTATTAAGTAGAAAGCTCCTGACTGAGAGTAACAATTTGCACCAGTGCTGCTAGTGCAAATTAAAAAGAACTCGACAGATACTGTGACTAAAGTCACAGTAATTTGTGCTAGCTCTTACAAACCTCGCTTGCTCACTTGAGTTTGTTGACTGTGTAGTGGCTGGCTGCCTTATGTCCCGGGGCTCCCTCATGTCTGCATTACCTTCTGGCTCTCCCCTTTTAGTTATACTGTCATAGTTAGTTTTGCCGGAGTCCCTGCTTGTACTCTGCACAAAATGTATACTGTTGCAATGATTTTATTTTGAAGGGTACTGTTTTTTTGTTTTTTAATTTACATATGCACTGTCCTTGTTACTGTTGACATGAGATGCTAGTTAGCTGCTAGCCATCAAAAATGTCAGCAAACATTAAAAAAAAAATTGATGCAGAATGTAGAGTTTTTAAGAATAGTCCGGGAGCCATGGGGTCGGACCCAGAATTTTTGGTTAAAGTTTTTTTTTTTTGCTTTATCTTATAGATTTGAGGTAGCTCTTCAAGATTTAAGAGGGTGCCCGGTGATATCCCTTGGGCAATTTAATATATTAACCCTTTAATGCCCTATATGCCCAAATAATGGAAGAAAATACAAAAAAAATAATATCAGTGTAAATACTGATATTAAATGCACCAAGTTGGCTGTATCTGATAGGTATTCACATTTTTCTCTATATTTGTCATTCAAATACATCAAATGTGGATTAATTAACCCTTTCATAACTTTTCCAAATTAGCGATTTTTATACAAGTATTACATAAACTCTACAGTTAATACAAAATAATGATCAATATCTATGTAAGAACTATACAGCATGCAAAAGAACTATATACAGCATGCACACACACACTAATGACCAATAACTATGTAAAAGAACTATATACAGCATGCATACACTCACACCAATGATCCACTATGTAAACGAACTATATACAGCATGTATACACTCACACCAGTGATCCACTATGTAAAAGAACTACAGCATGCATACACTCACACCAGTGATCCACTATGTAAAAGAACTACTGTATATACAGCATGAAATAGAAATATATACAGCATGCATATACATTCACACCAGTGATCCACTATGTAAAAGAACTATATACAGCATGCAATAGAACTATATACAGCATGCATATACACTCACACCAGTGATCCACTATGTAAAACTACAGTATGCAATATATCAAGCATGCAAAATGGCATATACAGCATGCGCACACACACAAGAATAGCAAAAGATACTGATTTTCAATTAACCAAATTGGCTGTACAGTATTCACGCTTTACTGTCATTCAAATTAGTCAAACGTGTAATTGACCCTTTCATAAATTTGCAAAATTAACAATTTTGATACAAGAACTACAGTACATAAAGCATGTACGTGCATGCATGCATGCACACGCACACACACACACATGCACACACACTAATGAGCAATAATTATGTAAAATAATTACATATAGTATGCAAACACACACAAAACACAAAAACTATTTAAGGAAAGAACTAAGAGTTCAGATGAAAAAAAAAACCCCTCTAAACCCTTTGCCATTGCTTAGTGTCTGTAAAAATATGCTTATGTACTGGATGCCAGCTAGTACAGAGGAGAATGTTAAGTAAACCTTACTCCCCAACGTTTTAAAAGTCGTGCTAGTCAGTGGAAGAGCAGTGTGGTTTGGAGTGGGGGTGAATCGGGGACAATGCTCTGAATTTTACTAGGGAACCAGGGACATTACTATTTCAACAGTCAATATCGTTAAAATAAGCAATCTATTAGCTTAATGTATTAGCTTAAAAAAATCAGTGACTAGCATTTACTAGGTGAGAGTTGGGTGTGCTAGCCAGTGTTGTGAAACTATGGGTCTAGTTCACTGGTGAGCAGTGAGTACATGTCACTGCTCTTTCATGATTACAGTCAAATAGTTTCTCTGCTTAGCTTATGCGTGCTGTGATCTTTTGGGGGCAGTGTGATTGACAGAGTTAGCAAGATAGCTACACAAGTTGGCTTGAATTAGCTAATTGTGTCCCTCATATGCCCCTGCAGAAGTAAACACAAGGATGACAATGGAGTGTATGCCTAATAATTTAAGGCTCGCATTAACAACCAAAGTAATAGAGTAATAAAGGGATTTTTGGTATAAGCCCTGCCCCCAATTGCATGGCCACACCCCCAACCATGGCTGGAACCCCACCCCCAGGCCTTAAACTCCTCCTATTATGTTAACAAACACAAAAATAAGTATGATATATAGGCTTTGGTGAACATAAAGTGAAGAATGTCAAAATGTCAGAATTTAGGCTATGACTGCAGCACATCCAACAATAAAGGGCCAATATCCGGAATTGCCCAAGGGATATCACCGGGCACCCTCTCTTATCTTAATGAGTAGACCTTGGACAACAACAAACAGCAAAAAAAAAAACTTTAACCGACGAAGCCAGGTTCAGCCAAATTTGGGCCTTTGGCTCCCGGACTAGAAGGCCTGGACCTCTAAGTATTTATTTACTGAAGTCAAAGATGTTAGCTATGATAAGCTATGTGCTTAGTTTGTGGAGTACAGATCGCAGTGTTTAAAGATTGCAATTTGAATTGCCACTACAAGACTAAACACGCCGAGAAATACAAGAACTTGAGTGATGTGGAGTGGGTATGGATATCTGCTATGCTTGCTAAACTGCAAAACCAATGAGGTCTTTTTACCAAGGTTTACACAGCCGGAGATGGAGCAGTCAGAACCAGCTATGTGATATCCCACAAAATTGCCAAGAACAGTAAGCCATTCTCTGATGGCAAGTTTATTAAAAAGAGTGTTTGGTGGACTCTGTGTCACGAATATGCCCTGAGAAAGGAGAGGCATTTGAGAATGTGGCCCTCTCCAGGCAAACCGTAACGAGAAAGATAAGACATCGCAGGAAATCTGGAGCTTCAGCTGCAAAATAAAATGGACAATTTTGACTCTCTTTGGCTTTGGATGAGAGCTGTGATGTCCACGACACAGCTCAGTTACTCGTCTTTGTACGTGGGACAATGAGAGACTTTAACATTACAGAGGATCTGGCGGCAATGCAGTCAATGAAGGGGACAACAACGGGGAGTTACTGATGTTACTGATGTTGTAACTAAAATAGTTAACTTCATCAGGGCAAGAGCACTGAATCACAGACAGTTTGTTGCACTTTTGGAGGAGTGTGAGACTGAACATGGTGACAGGCTACCACACAGCTGTGAGATGGCTCAGCCTGGGCAAAGTATTGAAAAGAGTCTCGGACCTGAAAACAGAGATTCAAGAGTTTTGTGAAAGGCAAGGACATCCCAGAGCTCTCGGATGCAGACTGGGTGGCAGATTTTGCATTTGCTGTTGATGTGACTGCTCTAATGAATGAACTAAATACCAAACTGCAAAGCAAGGGCCTATTTGCACATGAAATGTACAGCCTGGTAAAAGGTTTCATGACCAAGTTGCAGTTGCTTACAAGCCAACTGGGGGGCAACATTCTTACCCACAAGCCAACACTGAAAGAGGCCACACCATCAGCTGATCACCTCCACAGGCACTCATCCATGTTAAGGGCACTGCATTGTGAGTTTTCAAGGTGGTTTGAAGACTTGAGAACAGTTGAGAGTGAAATGCACATGATTTCTTCTCCCTTCACTTGCAGTGAGGATAATGCACCCAGTGATGATCAGCTCGAACTCACTGACCTCCAGTCTGACACACTACTGTCGGAGCACACTGTCGGCGGCAAGGTGGGGCATTTGTAGGCCGTGCCCCCCCAGTGGCCACTGGTGCCCCACCACCCAGCACAGGACAAAAAAAAAACCTTTTAGTTATTATTACAATTTTAAAACCATTGCATTATTCCTATTTAATGTTAATATTATTTTAAATTTACATGTGCAAACTAACTTCAATGAAATGAAAGAAATATGGGAAGATTGTATAATAATTTTGGTTGCACTTGCATTTGGTCGATGCTCATTGGTCACTATAAGTAAACTTGTTACATTTGAACGTGTTTATATTCTACTGCAGTGCGCAGAATCAGTTTACAGATAGTTTTGAAGAAAATAGTCGATAGGCTTCTCGATAGTGAGTGACTGAAAAATCAATTTCCTTTATCGCAAAAAAATGGATTTACGAAAATGGCTTAGACCTCCTCATCGTCCTCCAGCAGCAGCTACTGACACTCCGGTCACCACCACCAGTGCTGCGGTGGATAGCCGAGCTCGATATGACCCTTCAGCTAATGCTAGTTCTGGGCCACCATCAACTACTGGTACAGCTAGCGTAGCACTGGAGCAATGACCTTCGAGCCCCTCAAGTCAGCGGACAGTGGTGGTCGATGATCTCGGGACTGACAGGCCTGTCCAAACTTTGTTAAATCAGTATCCTGTTACTATTTACAATGGCAAGGGACGATCATTTGTTGGTAAATGGTTTCACAACAGAGTGGTTGGAGTACAGTGTGAAGGCAGACGCAGCATTTTGTTTTTGCTGTTGGATGTTCAAAAACACAAGAAAATCTGGATCATCGGGATCGGATGCCTTTGCCAGTGTGGGCTATAGCAACTGGAAGCAGGCTATGGCTAAAGACCGTGGATTCCATCAACACGAAACATCGAAAGACCACATAGTTTGCTTTACAATGTGGAAGGAGAGGGAGATGCGTCGCAATACTGGGAGTGAGGTATCAACACTTGTTAATACGGACCAACTTAACAGAAACTGGTATTATGTGGGCTCACTAATAGACGTGGTTGTGTTTTTGGCTGAAAACCAGTTGCCTCTACGGGGGAAGCTTGACGCTTTTGATAACATGTCGGAAGGGGGGTCTGGACTTTTCCTTTCCATGCTTGATTACACAATCAAAAAGGATCCTGAATTAGCTAAAGTGGTGAAGACTATCCCATGGAATGCCACTTACACCTGTCATGATATGCAAAATGAACTAATACGAACACTCAGTGATGTGGTGACAGAAGCTATAGTGGAGGAAGTTGGTGACTCCTATTACACGTTGAAAGTTGATGGAACGCGTGACCCCACAGGGTGTGAAAACATTTCGATTGTGCTACGATTTGTAAACAAGTCTTACGAAATTACAGAGCATTTACTGTGCATCGCTACTGCCCAAAAAGGTGATGCAGAGACATTAACTGACACTGTTCTGTCCGAGCTGAACAAGGTTGGCCTGGACTGCTCAAAAATTCTGACCCAGGTTTATGACGGAGCCTCCATTATGTCAGGAAGACGTGGTGGTGTTCAGCAAATACTTCAGGAGAGAGTTGGACGTGAGATACCATACGTGCACTGCCTTAACCACCAGCTGCATTTGGTCGTAGTTCATGTCATGTCTGCAGAGCCCACGATTTCGGATTTTTTTGAGGTGTGCAATTCCCTCTACAGATTCTGCAGGAAGCCAACAGTTGCTGTGCATTACAAAGGGGCCCACCTGAAACGTCTTTTGGAGCAGAGATGGACAGGGCATCTTGCCACCGTTTCGGTCATCATGAAGTCATTTGATGACATCCATTCTCACCGATGCGGACACTGTGCTAGACTATGGCACAGAGATGAGAATGGAAGCTACAGGACTGCTGCGTGAAGTATCAGAGCCAGGATTCTTGTTCATTGCCAACGTCACCCACAAAGTCCTTGCTCTATTGGACCCTCCGAACAAGATTCTGCAGAGAGAGGACACTGACCTGATGACAGGTTTAAGTGTTGTGGCGAGTGCAACAGCATACATTAAACAACTCCGTTGCAATGGCGAATTCAGAAAGGTGTTGGATACTGTTATGGCTACCAGTGACACATCCAGACCCAAACGGAGAAGGTTAGAGAGCACACGGATGGACCGTTTCGTCGTCATGGAGCCTACAGGAGTTCACAGAACCACAGGTGATGATGAACTTAGAAGGCTGTACTACAGCACTATTGATTTGGTGCTTGGTGAAATGGAGCGCAGATTCAGTGAGCGCAACTCACAACTGGCAAGCGCACTTGCCGCACTGAATCCACAGGCCGACAACTTCCTTGATGTGGAAACAGTGAGGCCTATTCTCGACCTGTCTCAATCTCCTGTAACCAACACTGAGTTCCAAGTGGCCAAAGAGTTTTTGTTGTCACAGAAGCTTGCAATTCATGGAAACTGGACAATACAACACATTGCCTCAACGTACCATATCCATCTGAGTGTGATGCCTAGTGTACTGACTGCATTCAAACACGCATTAACGTTTGGCGCATCCACTGCAATGTGCGAAAATTCATTCTCAACACTGAGAAATGTTTTCTCAGAACACAGGTGCACCATGCTACATCAGAAAAAGGCCTGGGTGGTGCAGCTTGCATTTGAGAAAGACTTGACACGCAAATGCGCAAACGAATGGAGGGACAGAGTGCTCCGACGTTTCAGCAGTATGCCTACTCGTCGCCTGCAACTCTTCTAAAGGTAAGCCCGGTTTATTTTACCTCGTGCCGGCCCTGGTTTTCAATTTAAGGCCCACTTAGCAGATGAATTGTTGATTGACGCTTGCTGCGTCTTGCATTTGTGTGTTTTTAAGGCTGCGTGACTGTCTGGATGCCCTTGTGTCAGTGCTGTGATGCGTGGCTATTTCTACCCGAGTGCGACAGTGAGTGTGGCAAATGAGTGGCTCCGCTGACCCTGCTTCAGTCCAGTGGATGTCCCACTGTCCCCAATACATGTACAAGATTTTTTAAAAATAACTTACCTTAATACTTGACATAATCATAGGATATATATCCTGTTTAGACTGTGTTTGGCTTGTAACAAAGAAACTGAGATGTGGTAACAGTTGATCTGTCTTTATTAATGTTAATAAAACCTAGGGCTCGGCATTCGAGTGTTTGCCTATACTGTCTCGTGTCGGTTCTTCAACACACTGCGTTCTTCTTTCAGCGATGTTCAGGGTTGTTTTTGACAATTGGAAGTTGTCATGTAATGTTTATAATCACTGGCAGGCCTTGTTTTTTTAAATAAAGAGGTGTTGAGAGGTAAATACAACATTTATGACTTGGGTAGCCTATATTGTATTTATAGTGCTAGCGTCCATGGCAGCCCTCAAACTTTTAATCATCTTGCCTGTGTGTGAATGCGTACACTGTCTGCATCTGCCATAGCATCAACAACAACTAATAATAATAATAATAATAATAATAATAATGATGGCGATTATAAGAATATGTATAATTATTCTAATAATAAAAAATAAAAAAGTTTGGTAGCATTTCTGCTGTTTGACGCCACTGCGCGTTAAATGGCAGTGACCCCCCTGCTGCTTACCCACGCCCCTCCAATAGATTTGCTCTGGTGCCGACTCTGTCGGAGCACTTTAAGTCAGTTTCACTGTTGGATTTTTATTCTTTTCTCAAAGAGGAGAGCTTTTTACACTTGAGAAAGCATGCTCAGAAGATGTTGGTTCTCACAAGGCCTCCACGCTGGCTGACCAACCCCTTCTGTCTTGTGCTGCGGTCCTGGCCACATTCCAACTAGGCCATCCTTGATGGTTCCTCTCTCTTTCTGTTGTTGTTTTCCATGTCATTTTGGGCCTGCCTCTAGCTCTTTTTTCCTTTCCGGAGCCCATCCAAGTGCAACAATACTGTTGTCCTTCTCGTGCCTCAAAATGTGTCCTAGCCATGTCCACCTTCTCCTTATCTCAGTTGATGTTTCTTGTTTTTGTAATTTAATTTATTTTCTTTTTTGATGTTTTACTTTGCCATATAATTTTGAGTAACTTTCTTAGGCACTGATGTTGGAACGTGTTGAGTTTCTTTTCTTCAGCTTTAGTGATCTTCCATGTCTCACATCCATATAGCAATACACATCCATATAGCAATACATCTTACTAATGATTTTATAAAAATTTATTTTTGTTTCTCTTCCAATCCCTCTTACTGTCCATACATTTCTTAAGCGATGGAATGACCCTCTTGCCTTCTGTATTCTATGCCATATATCACTACTACCTCCTCCTCCTTTGTCCATCACTGCTTCAAGATATATAAATTTGTCCATGTCCTCCACTTTTACATTGATGATACTGATCTGCTCTTTATTCTTTGCTTGGTGGGCTCTGTCTTTTTAGGATTAATTTTCATCCCAAATCTTGCAGTCTCGGTTGTAAGTTTCTGAGTTTTTTTTCATCAAGATCACTAAATTTGGACCAGAAGGAATAGAAATTCTGACATAATACATCCTTGCTTCACTCCTGACTTTATTTCAAACCATTCAGATGTTTTGCCTTCATCAATAACTCATCTCATCTCATTATCTCTAGCTGCTTTATCCTGTTCTACAGGGTCGCAGGCAAGCTGGAGCGGCCAGAGATGGGACCAAGTCACACGTGCAAGTCTCAAGTAAGTCTCAAGTCTTAACCTTCAAGTCCCAAGTAAGTCCCAAGTCTTTTTTGTCTTGGGCAAGTCAAGTCACAGGCTATGTCAAGTCAAGTCCTATAATAAGTCAAGTCAAGTCCAAGTCAAGTCACCTTAGGCATATTGGCGTAATTTTAGCAGCAGAATATGAATTTAATACATTGAAAAGGCAATACATAAGTAAATGTCAGTAAACATCCCTGGCACATGTGCCCAACCTGTTAAATATTTGCATTTTAAATACTCGTTCTGTAAAATGCATAAAATAAAACAGTAATAATGTCACAAAGTTATTTATTGATGGCAAAATTGATTGCAAGATTGAAAGCCAACTAAGTTTCTCACATTGTCATTAGCCAACAAGAAAAATAAACAGAGAATTGGCATTCTGTTATGTGCGTAGTTAAAAGAGGGTAGGACGACACCTTGGGTTAACAGGGGCATGAGCTCCTCCAATCTCTAATCACGTCAGATGAGATGATTATTATTAATAAGATACACGTGGAGAAACCTGAAGTGACTTCGATGTATGTTTGCGCCAGTAAAAAAAAAAAAACCCAAAGGATAGAGAAATGTGTCAGACATAATTTAGGTCTCAAAAAGAAGACCTGTTCGCTCGTGCAAAAGTGACATCATCTTACCCCATATGACAAGCTACAGAGGTGTGTGCTAAAGCGCTCTCTCCCTCTCCGAGGCTGCCTCAGCCTGTGCGGAGCGGGGACATATGACTTTGGCGCGGGAGTCTTGGTTCCCGCTATAATAGATTGTTACGAAAATAAATATTAAATGAAATATGCATCCCGCGCATTCCTTTCCACAGGAACTTTGCTCACAACGTTTCGGTCGTGGCTAACGTACTGTCCTCCTTACCACAAGTGCAACGTTTCGGGAACAATACGGAAAGGACAGTGCGCGGGATTCATCTTTCCTTGAACAATTACCCAGAGACTTTTTAAATTACCTCACTGGGAAATATCCAATGCACCTGTTCAGTTACAGAGTTGTGCTTTCTAAATTGTAGTCATTCAAACCATTGTTTTGGCGGCCTGGTAGCCTGATATACTAAATGTAAATTCATGTTTTGGATGACTGCACAATTTATTTTTGTAACACTGTGTTACAGCGGGAACCGAGACTCCCGCGCACAGTCAGACTATTTTGCAGAGTTTAGTATTGCTGCTAGCCTGTATTCAAACAGCGAGTGGCATGCCGGTGAATCCAAATTGTGGCGCTTTTTTCAATAGTGCATGATAGGCAGTGGGACGGAGTTTTCTTTTCTTTTTTTGATCGGGTAGTGTGACGAAAAAAATGTGCAGGTTGCTGCACTGCTATTTCAAATGGCTATGATAAACTCCCCTGCCTCTATGCCCTATGGACAGTCTGGCTAATGTACACGAACACACTTACACACTGAGTACAGTTGAGACAGTTTTTGCTTTCTCATTTTCCACACACAAATTAGACTCTGAAAAGACACTAAACAAAAATGTTTTTGTGACATAATATATCCTCAATATGTGTGCTAATATATAACCAAGAAATTATATCTCTAAGGTGTTTAAATTTTACGTAATTAATCAAAAACAAAAGGTGCACTTTTGTCTCAACTTTACCCATACTCTACACATATGGTGTACAGTTGAGACAGTACCATAGTACAGTTGAGACACCATTAAAAACACTGGAAATCTGACATCAGTGCAAATGCAATTTTATTCATTTAATGATTGCAATTTTATTTTGCTTAATTTATCTTATTTCTTTAAAAATGTAATAGTTTACAACTCATCACTTCATATAAACCTTCAATATTTAACAGATTAACGCAACTATAATAATAGCATAACTAGAACAACAAACAGTAACAGAAAACAAGAACAAAAATTTATCTTTTTTTAATGAATATAAATAAATATCAAATAGGCTATAGAACACATTCTCTCTTGTTCTCTCTCTCTCTCTCTCTCTCTCTCACACTCACTCACTCACTCACTCACACACACACACACACACACACACACACACACACACACACACACACACACACGTGCGCTTGATGAAGTAACATTTCTATACATAACAGTTTTATGTGATGCCTTAATGATAATGCAGATTAAAAACTTGCTAGGTAGATAAAAACTAGCTAACAAGTCTAATCCATACTACATCTTTTAGTGTTTTGAGTGAGCTCTGTAAGTACATATACATCAAATCAAATCAAATCAAGTTTATTTGTACAGCGCTTTTAACAATAAACATTGTCGCAAAGCAGCTTTACAGAATTTGAACGACTTAAAACATGAGCTAATTTTATCCCTAATCTATCCCCAAAGAGCAAGCCTGTGGCGACGGTGGCAAGGAAAAACTCCCTCAGACGACATGAGGAAGAAACCTCGAGAGGAACCAGACTCAAAAGGGAACCCATCCTCATTTGGGCAACAACAGACAGCCTGACTATAATATTAACAGTTTTAACAGGTATAACCCTCAACTGTCCTCATGGGGCCGTCCTTCACAGGAGTGGGGCGATAAAACTCCGACCAGACACAGGGCACCAGGATGGATCAAGCAGGTCCGAGGGGCAGAAGAGGCCAGCATCTCAATCCCAGGATCAACATGTAACTCAGAGGGACAGATGGGGGGGGGGGGAAGAGAGAGAGAGAAAGAAAACACGTTGTTAGGTATGCCCTAAAAATGACAAGTATTAAATCTGTGTGGTAGGCTCGCAGAGACGAGAGTCTTTACATCAGGCATAACACACAATGGCATGTTGCTTGCAGAGACGAGAGTCTTTACATCAGGCATAACACACAATGGCATGTTAATATGGTAAAAAATATATCATGACCTGCTCTGGCTGGATGCTTGATTGGGTGATGGGAGCACACTCCTCAGCAATGATGAGATGCAGATGGGACCCTTAGGCCTGGCCAAGACAATTCAGTTACATTTCACCGGGTCTGGGACATGCGACAGAATGTCTGACGGCCGATTCCCTGCAGGCTACGATAGCCAGTTGAGGTCCCCACCGTCTCCACCAAAAGATTTCCTGTTGACTCCATGTAACTCAGAGGGACAGATTTGGGGTGGGGGGGAGAGAAAGAAAACACAGGTGGTTAGGTATGCCCAATGTCACCTGAATAAGTAGGAACAGTATACATATTGCACCGAGTACAAGCAGGGACTCCGGCAACTAACTATGACAGCATAACTAAAAGGAGAGAGCCAGAAGGTAACACAGGCATGAGGGAGCCCCGGGACATAAAGCAGCCAGCCACTACACCGTCAACAAACTCGAGTGAGCAAGCGAGTGGGGACTGACAGCATCCATACATCCCAGTTTACCAAAACACTCTATGTCTGAGGACCCTCCAGATCTACTCCTTTACCTCATAAACACCATTAACAAAAGGCTTGACTAAACAGATATGTTTTCAGCCTAGACTTAAATGCTGAGACTGTGTCTGATTCCCGAACATTACTTGGAAGGCTGTTCCATAACAGTGGGGCTTTGTAAGAAAAGGCTCTGCCCCCTGATGTAGCCTTCACTATACGAGGTACCAGCAGATAGCCTGCACCTTTTGATCTAAGTAGGCGTGGCGGGTCATAGAGGAGCAGAAGTTCACTCAGGTACTGTGGTGCGAGACCATTTAGTGCTTTAAAGGTCAATAGTAGTATTTTATAATCAATATGGAATTTGATTGGGAGCCAATGCAGTGTGGATAAGACAGGCGTGATGTGGTCATATTTTCTAGTTCTAGTAAGGACTCTTGCTGCGGCATTTTGAACTAACTGGAGCTTGTTTATGCACTTATTGGAACATCCAGACAGTAAGGCATTACAATAATCCAACCTGGAGGTAACGAAAGCATGGACTAGTTTTTCTGCATCATGCAATGACATTAAATTTCTTATCTTTGCAATATTTCTGAGATGAAAGAAAGCTATCCGGGTGATGTTATCAATGTGAGTTTCGAATGAAAGACTGGGGTCAATAGTCACTCCGAGGTCTTTTACTGCTGCACGTGAAGAAACAGAAAGGCCATCCAGAGTTACTGTGTAATCAGAAAACTTACTTCTAGCTGTATGTGGTCCTAGCACAAGTACTTCAGTCTTGTCAGAGTTAAGCAGAAGGAAATTTATAAGCATCCAGTGTCTAATATCCTTAACACATTCCTCAATTTTATTAAGCTGGTGTCTCTCATCAGGTTTTGCAGAGACATACAACTGTGTGTCATCAGCATAACAGTGGAAACTAATACAATGTTTACGAATAATATCGCCCAGAGGTAACATATATAGAGAAAAAAGCAGTGGACCCAAGACAGAACCTTGTGGAACACCAAACTTTACCTCGGTACGTCTAGAAATATCACCATTTATATCAACATACTGATAACGATCAGTTAGATAAGACCTGAGCCAGGAGAGGGCCATTCCCTTAACTCCCACAACATTTTCTAGTCTATCCAGAAGAATGGAATGATCAATGGTATCAAATGCTGCACTAAGGTCAAGCAACACAAGTAGCGAGACACAGCCCTGATCAGACGCCAACAGTATATACATGACCTGTCTCAACTGTACTTGTTTTACCACGTTATATTTCACTTCATACTCTGATGTCTTGATAACATTCATGCAATACAAATGTATAAATAAATAGTAGAGAGTTCAAATATAAATAAACATTAAAAATTAATTCACAGATGTCTTTATTGGTCTAATTGTGATTTAAACCCTGTTATCATAAGTGGGCATATGCTAAACAGCATGTGACGCAATAGAGTTCTACGTCGGGTACAGTTGATACATTGTGTCTCAACTGTACCCTGATGACCACATCGCACAGAATTGTGTAATGTCCTTCAATGCTACTATGCCATGCAATATATCTGTTTTAGAGCACAAAACAACGTTTGCATACATGCAACTTTTATTTAGAAGTCATAAAGGGGTAAGAAGATATTCATTGTGGAAGGGACATGGAAAAATCAAAATCTTACCTGGCAAAAATGACTTTTCCCGATAACTTCGCAGCGGAGCTTCGTACGGACTTCAAATTTCCCACGCTCAAAGAGGACGCTAACACGCATGTGCACAGCAAAAATCAGTGCAGAGGTTTGCTGCGCACTCAAGATATTGCCGGTGTCTCAACTGTACATATGTCCCAAC
Source organism: Neoarius graeffei (assembly GCF_027579695.1). Taxonomy (NCBI): domain Eukaryota; kingdom Metazoa; phylum Chordata; class Actinopteri; order Siluriformes; family Ariidae; genus Neoarius; species Neoarius graeffei. The sequence goes on along the minus strand of NC_083596.1, from coordinate 27,577,954 downwards.
TGTACTCAGTCTACCCTACTGCTCATGAACGTGTACATGTTCACAAGCTGACCATTAGCTTAACCCTGAAACAGAACAACAGGGTAGGAAGCTGCTTATGTTATTCAGCATCACGACTGCAAAGTGCACAATCAACTTACTACTACTGATATACAATATCATTAAACTTGACGTAACTACATTGCTTACCAGCATTCACATAAGAATTTCACAATAATAAGCTGAATCCCTAGCTACATCTGCAATGGCTAAAATCCTCCTACCGCTCACTCTCGTGGCTAACATTGGCTAACGAGGAGTTTAGCTGCTATCACCAAATAACAACACATTAATAAACTTACTGGGCAGAATGGATCTTCAAATGCCGGACGAAATTGGAGGTCGTGGTCTGGCTGTCAGAAATCGTCACGTTGCAAATCTTGCACTGCGCCGTTCGCCATTTACCTTCTAGGCAGTAGCCCTTGAAGCCGAAAGTGATTACTCTTGGGATGGCTGACATGATGATATGATGTGAAATCTGTGAACACATCGTGGCATGGGGCGTCGTATATAGCCCACGCAGAGAGCGTGCCTGATGGACAGGGCGGTGACAACGCAACGGCAGTGCAATCAAAATTACTGAAGTATGTGCATATTACATTTTATTTTCACAATAAAAACACGATGGAAATAACACTCAAGTCACTCAAGTCATCGTGTGTCAAGTCAAGTCCCGAGTCTTAAACTTCCAAGTCCGAGTCAAGTCTCAAGTATTTTCATGTTTTGTCAAGTCAAGTCACGAAAACAGTGACTTGAGTCGACTCGAGTCCAAGTCCCCACCTCTGCTGGAGCCTATCCCAGCTGACTACGGGCGAATAACTGTCAAGTTTATTTTTATAGCACTTTTAACAATAGACATTGTTGCAAAGCAGCTTTAGAGAAATTTAAATACTTTAAACATGAGCTAATTTTATCCCTAATCTATCCCCAACGAGCAAGGCTGTGGCAAGAAAAATCTCCCTCAGACGACATGAGGAAGAAACCTCGAGAGGAACCAGACTCAAAAGGGAACCCATCCTAATTCATTAAACTGTACATTTAAATCTGTTGTGTATATACTGTATCCCTAATAGTTCTGATAATTTTCTCTGGTATACCATAGCTCTTCATTATTTTCCATAAACTCTGATGGTGTACTGAATCAAATGCTTTCTCAAAATCTATGAAATGTATGTACAGTACTGATTTTCCATTCATTTGTTTGTTCTAGGATGTTTTTCTCAAGTATAAATACCTGTTTTGTTGTTCCCCTGTTTGGTCTAAATCCTGCTTGTTCCTTCCTTAAATTTTTTTGTCCATTCCTTCTTTAATCTTTCAATTTAGCATCCTGCAAAATACTTTACTGATAACAGGTAGAAGTGTCACTCCTCTCCAGTTGTTATAATCAGTCATGTCACCTTTTTTTAAAGATCTTACAAATTTCTTTTTTCCAATCTTGCAACCCTACCCCATAGTCCAGACCTATGGAGAATACAGGGGATTGTTGTCACATGTAGTACATAATAACCAGTACTTGCCAGAAATTCCTGCAGCTCCTTCATTGTCGCTGTAGGCCTCTTGGCAGCGCCTCTGACCAGTTTTCATCTTGTCTTTTCATCAAATTTGGAGGGACGTCCAGTTCTCCATAATATCACTGTTGTCACATATTTTCTTCACTTCTTGACGACTGTTTTCACTGTGCTCCATGGTATATCTAATGCTGTGGAAATTTTTTTTGTCCCCTTTTCCTGATTGATACCTTTCAACAACGAGATCCCTTTGATGCTTTGTAAGCTCTCTGCGAACCATGGCTTTTACTGGAGGATGCAACTGAGTAAATGTCTGAACTTTATTTGGGGTTAATCGGTCATTTTAATTGATGGCAGGTGTGTACCCCAAAAGACTGAATGCTGTAATTAAATCAAAAGGTGTTTCAGCAAATTATTAGTTTAAGGGTGTGCACACTTATGCAACTAGCTTATTGTAATTTTTTTTTAATTTTTGTTTTTCCACTAATAGATTTTTTTGTTTTTTCGATTGAATTGTACAGGTTATAGGTCACATTAAAGGTGGGAAAAGTTTTGAAATTATTTATCGTGGTCTCATTTTTTTTACATCAGAAAAACCTATCATTTTAATGGGGTGTGTACATTTGTTTATTTATTTATTTATTTTTTTAAATATATCCACTGCATTATACTTGGCCGTGCTCTGGCTGGGCAAGTTTGTAATTAATTGAGTAAAGTCTGTACTGGGTACTTATTTATTACAGGCATTCTAAATATGAGTAGAACAAACTTATGAATGCAAGTAACAAAATTGGTTGGAAACACAGCCATTGGTATACAATACAATACAATTAAATTTCCATATTATTCAAAAGAAGATAAGATTACATACAATTTAACCAGTTTTGCAATCTTGCACATCTTTAATTTCTTATTTTATGAACACGTACAGAAAATGCACTATTCAGACTTATCAAATAGAGGCCTGGAAATTCATGTGCAGGGGTGCAAAAAGAGTGTACTGTAGCTACTTTTACTGTTTTAAATGACCGAGGTGAACAAACACATACCTGGTCACTTTTAGTGCTTGAATTGAATTTTTCCTGTCTACATGTACTTTCAGGGAATGAATGAAGAACACATTGCATGGTGCCCTATGAAAGACTTGCATTCCATCCAATCCAATACAATTGTAAATGTGTGCACTGGATATAAGATTAGTAATGTTCAGTTCATGCCAGTGTTTGGAGTGTGGCTGTTTGGATTTGCCCATTCAGCCAAAAGAACTTTAGTGAGGTCAGACACTGATGTTGGGTGAAGAAGCTGGGGGTGCAGTCAGTGTTCCAATTCATCCCAAAGGTATTCAGTAGGGTTGAGGTCAGGGCTCTGTGCAGACCAGTTCTTACACTCCAACCTTGGCAAACTATGTCTGCACTTGGATAGACAAATGAGTAGAGTATTGGTAATGTTAGGGTACCTAAAAATTGTGCATGTAATAGTTACATGTATAGCTAAAAATGATTGCGCAGTAAACTATGCATCATTACATGTGACATTTTCTATTTGTATATCAGAATTTATACTTTAAAACATTTTTTTCTTTAGCTAAGGCAAGTGGTTAATCCTTTAACCTACTATCCTTATATGGACCATTACTTTATTCATGTGCATCACACATTCAGAACCCCATTACCAGTAATATACAGTTATGAATACTGTAAGTGTTGAATGGATAGATACTAATTTATTGCACTTACATGAGTTTTTAGTAACCTGTAGATAACTTGAAATTATAAAAAAGAAAAGAAAAGAAAATATCTTTTCATCACATCAATAGCCAACAAAAACTTCATTCAGTTTATTCATTCAAACATCATTTTACTTGTGTGATAGCAGTTTCAACAATGGCTTTGCTTAAGCCCAGTGCACACCTTCCTGATTTCACCAGGGCTTCGTGTGTCAGGCGATCGGTTACGAGTATAAGGGCCCAATTTGATCGGTTCAAAATTCCCCGCAAACATTTGCGAGACATCGTACACGTTCAGCCCGAATAGATGGTCATGTGTTCAAGATATCACGTGATAGATCTATCTATCTATCTATCTATCTATCTATCTATCTATCTATCTATCTATATATGAGAGAGCAGGGGCGCAGATACGTTTTTTGAACTGGGGGGGACAAAGCTGCCAGCAAACCAACCCCAACCCCACCCCCAACATGTGTTGTCAACATGTGTTGACTTTCTAACTATGCCTGTGTGTTGCGTGAGCGGCAGTCAGTCAACAACTCTTCGCAAAGTTTCCTTATGAAACAATATGCTCGCTGAAATTATGGCAGGGAACGCCAGATTAAACATTAAAACTGCCTTCTGAGCACTGTATCTACAGGCTACCACCAAAAGAAGGAGGCTACCAGAAAGGCATCTCTACTCCGTACGATTTTACTTTCACTACGACATTACTTTGAACAGACTATCAAAAAATTGCAAGGTGATATGATAAAGTAAGGCACAGTTTACTTACAGTCATTGTTTTTTGAAAAAACGATGCAATCGTTTTCTGCCTTTTCGGTTTGGCACCCTTCATCATGCTGTGTTGGGGTCCTGAACTAGGAGCTGTCCCCGATATGCCTGTCAAACTTGTTGTGGGTAACCATAGCAACCAAGCTCGAACTCGCAACCTGTGCAGTCTGCGCAGCTCAACCAACCGAATATCAGTCTTTGTTTTGTTTTATGTGAGTTGTTGCAACTATGTATGTACTGCTGTGCACCTCAATAAACCGAATGGTAATTAGTCTTTTGATTTTTCCATGAGGTTTGCCTTAGATCAGCGCTCACAGATAATAAATGCATGTGTGCGTGCGTGTTCACCACTCATGTCCGCATTTGTGTATGTGCACAAAACATCATGAGCTCTTGTGCTTTAATTTCATGATGCACAAGCACAAACAGGCAGAGCACAAATACCCACCATGCTCACAGTTACGAGGAGCACCAGCTACTTGGCATGTTTCTTTTTTTCTTCCTGAAAACAAATTTTTTTTAAATATTCGTAAAAACCCACCATTTGTGCTTTGCCGAATACCATGCTAGGATTCAGATCCACCCATATTGGTTACACATATTAGGTTGGCTAATTTAGTTGGGATTTTGTTTCATTATTGTGTTAATTTGGTAACAACCCAGCAGGTTTTGATTCAGGTCTCGTGACACCATTTAAAATGTTAATGATTCAGCTTATAATGGACAGAACAGATGTGTTAAATGACTAAAGTCATCTCAGACGGTTACATAAAGTTAACAGATTTTATTTTTGTGAGCTTATTAGATCCGTTATTGTTGTGCATATACTAAGTTAGCCTCACAGGTATTCCCCAATTAAGATAAAATTTAAAATGATGTGCATATACTAAGTTAGCCTCACAGGTATTCCTGAATTAAGATAAAATTTAAAATGATGTGTAAAGGGTATTTTCATGAACAATATTTTTTCTGTTAAAGTTGCCAATAATTGCCATTAAGACATAACATTATTCACAATAGAGCACTTGGTAACATCAGAGTAGCTACAAATTGTACATGTAAGCTCATAGTTACATATATAGCTAAAATTGATTGAGCAAGAAACTAGGCACCAGTCCATGTGACATTTTCTATTTCTGTATCAGAATTTGTACTTCAAAACACATTCTTCTTTAGCTAAGTCCAGTGGTTACTCCTGTAACCTACTATTCTTTTGCATGGACTATTACTTTTTCATATGCATCACACATTCAGAACCCCATAACCAGTAATATGCAGTTATGAACACTGAATGTGTTGAATGGATAGATACTAATTTATTGCACTTACATGAATTTTTAGTAACCTCTATGTAGCTTGAAATTACAAAAAAGAAAATGTGTTTTCATCACATCAATAGCCAACAAAAACTTCATTCAGTTTATTCATTAAAACATCATTTCACTTGTGCAATGGCAGTTTCAACAATGGCTTTGTTTGAAAACAGGCCTGTAATGACAGTCACAAAATATGAACCTGAATGGCATCCCTTAGCTTGAGTTCCACAATGTTATGTGCCAGGTATGCATAGTGTGACAAGTGGTTTTTAAAAAAGATACGAATCTTTAGGGCTTAAAAAGATATTAATTGCCCTGGCCCCACATAATACTTTCTAAAGTATTTGCTTGCAAATCACCACTTCTTAAGAATTAATTTTTAAGAATTACTCAACAACTTAATCAACTTCTTAAGAATTACTTGACTTACTTCTTAAAAAGGTGATCAACATTTTTTGTTGTTGTTTCTCAACACCAACTAGACATGAATCTTGCCAAAAAAAGAATGATAATAGATTTTGTCACATTACAAGTGAAACTGTTACTTCTCCCTGTTTTGCTTACAAAAATAGTTTGCCTTCCATTGTCACCACTGAATAAGATTCCCATGTTTATTTTGGCAAAGACTGACCAGTACACATGTAAACCCCTATTTAGATTATCATATAGAAATATTTATATAAAATTTTTACAACACAAATTGCACCATTTTTTGCCTGTACAACAGCATTGATAATGCCACACTGAATGAGTCACAATTCAACAAACTATGATATCACTTGGGCAAAAGAAAGAAAACTAAATTATTCATAACATAACGTAAAGGCATTTGGCAATCTTTTATATCAAAGATAAAGCTTATGTTCAGTATCAATAGCTGTGAAACAAAACTGCTATGGACCACTTTTATTTACAGACAGCTGAAATCTGACAGATCCATGCGCCACTTCACAACCTGAATTTGTCTTTTAAAGTGCATGCAATATTAGCAAGAAGGAATCTGACTGCATTGATTTGTTGTAGTAATAAAAAATTTGATGCCAATTAATGTAGGATACTGAACAATAATTAAATTATAGTGCCTAGTTATTTCCCTTTAAGAAAAAGAAATTTGTTCTACCACAATATGAATGTAACTGAATGCTTTCAATATAGTCACTATATTTCAAAATCTGACACTGTTTTAAACCTGCCTTTGCTTATAGCTTTCAGCAACAGTATTCACATTTGCTGTGGTAAAAAAAGACAAAAACAACTAATAGCCACGGTGAAGACAGAGGACACATTCTACAGTCGCAATGTCCTTTGATAACACCAAAGGCATTTCCACACAATATGTTCACTTTACATGTTGGGTTCATACTTGTACATATCAAAGTGCTTACTTGTACTAAAATATCCTGAATTACTGATTTTAATACCAAAAGTGGGTTGACGGCATGGAGAAAATGTCTGTTCTTCTAGATTTAGCTCTTTTGCTTTCTGAGCTCCATTAAGTCACTTATGTTGGCTGCAGATTACGTTCCAATTTCAGAAGTTCCCCCAGCCACTAATTAAGATTTTAAAAGACAGCTCCAGCATGGTCACTGGAAAGGTGATCTTGGAAAATCCAAGAGTTACAGTATAGTACAGGCACAACATATCCACAGACATCAGCATCAAGTGGCCCCACCAGCCTGGGTTTGATCATCTGTCATCTTCCTTGGGAAAGTCAAATGAGGCCAAGCTTCCAAAACCCATTCGTGAGCTTTCCACATCAAAGGTCTCCAGCTCTCGCTCTTGGCGCTCAAATAAATTTTTTACTTTTTCGGTCCGCTCTTTCTGAAGTGCAGCCAATTCCTCTTCAATCTGCAATCAAAATGTTGTGAATTATTATTTGCATCTTCCAGCAATTTTTAGGACATACGATTGAGGTCAAAAGTTTACATACATGACTGTCATCATGGACATGAATGTCATGGCAATATTGGGCTTTCAGTGGCTTATTTGACCTGTTCTTTTTCTGTGGCAATAGAAAAAAAAATTGTGCATAGGTTTTAATTTTTGGGGGTTTTCTGAAATCAATACAGGGTCAAAATTTTACATATAAAAATTTACATATGCCCAATAAGATTATTAATTTGGGGCGCTGAAAGTTCCAAAATGTCTTTTAACTTGTCAAAGGCCCTGTGATGACCTGGTGACTTGTCCAGGGTGTACCCCGCCTTTCGCCCATAGTCAGCTGGGATAGGCTCCAGTTTGCCTGCGACCCTGTAGAACAGGATAAAGCAGCTAGAGATGATGAGATGAGATGAGATGAGATCTTCCAGCAGTTTTTAGGACATACGACTGAGGTCAAAAGTTTACATATATGACTGTCATCATGGACATGAATGTCATGGCAATATTGGGCTTTCAATGACTTATTTGACCTGTTCTTTTTCTGTGGCAATATAAAAAAAATTGTGCATAGGTTTTAATTTTTGGGGGTTTTCTGAAATCAATACAGGGTCAAAATTTTACATACAAAAATTTACATATGCCCAATAAGATTATTAATTTGGGGCGCTGAAAGTTCCAAAATGTCTTTTAACTTGTCAAGGGCCCTGTGATGACCTGGCGACTTGTCCAGGGTGTACCCCGCCTTTCGCCCGTAGTCAGCTGGGATAGGCTCCAGCTTGCCTGCGACCCTGTAGAACAGGATAAAGCGGCTAGAGATGATGAGATGAGATGAGACTCTATTTATACAATCAATTGCGCAACAGCTCTTTCCTATTTTAGATCTGCTTTTTTGTGTGTTTTCACAGCATTCAAGCTGTTACTTCTGTTTACAGTGATGTCATTTGCATTCCCTCTATTGTACACCATTTTATTTATTATATTATTTTATTACTGTCTGATGTCTAAACACCACAATTACAGCTAGGAAAAATGAAGAGATTACACAGCCTAATAATAATCTCGGTTCATCATAAATTTGTACCACGATTTATTGTCCCACGATATGCACTCGTAGTACATCACTCTGGAAGAGTGTCTGTTAAATACCATGTAATGTAATGTAATATTGTCACATGCCTCTTATTTTCTATTGGTTAACTGACCTATGCATTTTAGTATAAATTAACAAGACTCACTTTCTGTTCCAGGTGAGCCCTGCGCAATGATGCTTTCTGCTCCAACTTCTGCATGTCACGCTCATGCTGAGCCTCAGCCTGTGCCTTCGTCTTGCTTTGGTAGGCATCCAAAAGCTCCATTTCCTGCTGCAACTGCCGCTTCAAGGCCTGGCATTCGGCCTCCTGCTCAGTTTCCAGACGTACCTGTACAAAAAAGAGACAACAGAGCGATATAGGGGGATAATTTTCACAATGTACTTTTGTTTTTTTTTATACATATCTTATTTGGCTAAATAAATATTAGGTGGGGACTTCTGGTTATGGGCTCCACCTATTATAAGGGAGTTAAGTGTATTTTTTTTTGGACACTATGAAAGCCTTTTCTTGCAAATCAAAAGGAAAAACACTGCAACAGTCAAAGCCAACTAACTTGGGTGCTAGCTGTGTAGTTCAGAAAGCTACTGATAATATGATAGAGGGAGTGGAAGCCACAGGTATACTGGAAGCTTCAGAAATGGGAGACTATATTGGCTGCAATTAACACCATGATAGAACTTAAGAATCATCAGATAACGTTATGTTTTTCCCAGTCACCAAAACCGGAGAGTTTTCATGAACCTGTGCCAGCTGCAGCCTCAGGTTTCTGTTCTTGGCTGAAGTAAACCCAGCATAGTCTTCTACTGTTGTAGCCCATCTGCCTCAAGGTTCAATGTGTTTTGCATTCTGAGATGTTTTTCGGCTCACCAAAATTTTACAAAGTGGCTATCTGAGTTACTGTAGCCTTTCTGTCAGCTTGAACCAGTTTGGCCATTCTCCGTTGATGTCTCCCACAAAGGCATTTCTGTCCACAGACCTGCTGCTCACTGGATGTTTTTTCTTTGTTGCACCATTCTAAGTAAAGTGTAGACACTTGTGTGTGAAAATCCTAGAAGATTCACAGTTATAGAAATATATAAAACAGGAATATCTGTCTGTCACCAACAATCATACCACAGTCAAGGCCACTGAGATCACCTTTTTTCCCCCATTCTGATGGCTGATGTGAACATTATCCGAAGCTGCTGGCTCGTATCTGCATGATTCTATGCACTGCTGCCACACAGTTGAATGATTGGATCATTGCATGAATGAGTAGGTGTACAGATGTTGCTAAAAAGTGCTCTGAGAGAGAGAGAGAGAGATATGGGGTAGTGGTAGCTCAGTGGATACAATATTGGACTTCTGATGAGGAGTGGGTTTCCCAATAATGTTGCACTTTAGGGCTAAAGAGTAAGTTTAAAGACATTATCAAGCAACAAACATTGTCTCTGTAAATGGTTTTTCCGAACACACTTGTAAGAAGGACTCTTGAGAGCAACTTTGCTGAGCGTCTTTGCAAAGTGCATCATCACTAAAGGAATTAGTAGCTGCTAAATCCAGTTGATGATGTCAAATCGCATTCATTTTTAACCAAACACCAATGAAATATAAAGTGCTTAAAATATGTTAAGAAATTGTATTGTCATTAAGCATTACATACATAATGTGGTAATGAATAATTCAAACTATTTTAAAATTTTGGGCAATAACAATTTTTATTCCAAGCATGTTTTTTAATTAAATGAACAAAATGTTCATATGAAAGAATGAGCAAATAATCAGCTAAATAATTCAGAAAAATGTTTTCCCTGTGCCCGCTCATTTCTTTGTTACCCAATCAAGAGCTTAATTTCCCTTATAAATCAGCATTCAGCTGAGTGAGATTTGGCAGATGAAGGAGGTACATTATCTATCCCATCCCCTCCTCAGACCGTAGTGCCTCCCCACCACCTACGTCCCTATTACCCCATGGACCCTCTCGGCTGACTGCTTCCCAGTCTGCAGGCAGCCAGAGTACAGCTAGCTGAGAGTGTCAGTGCAGCTGGGAGCTGCTCATCATTGAGAAGGAGCCCCTCCAGTTGGTCCGAGATCTGCACGACCAAAGGGAGCGGCCCCATCAAGAGTGGTTGAGCCTTGAACAGGCAAAACTAGACCTGCTGGTCAGATAAGTGGTGCTTTGGAATGGATTCACTGGAGTGCAGTCATAATTATTTATTAATTCAACTGTTATTTACAATGCCAAGTTGGCAATATTCTCCCTTTCTGATTTTTTATATATATATATATATGTGTGTGTGTGTGTGTGTGTGTGTGTGTGTGTAAGTGTAGGTAAGGGAAAAGGTATAATATAAAAGGTCACCAGTTTGATTCCCTGGACCAGCAGGAATGAATGGCGGAAGTGCCCTTGAGCAAGTCACCTAACACCCAACTGCTCCCCAGGCTGCTGCAGAATGCCTGTAATTTAATGTGTAATTAATAATTATTATATATATATATATATATATATATAGAGAGAGAGAGAGAGAGAGAGAGAGAATATTACACAGTTGCACAAAGATGTGAAGTTTATTTTTGAGTGCTGAATATATTAATATATTCACGAGTGTGCGAAGCAAATGAGTGAAAATATTGTCAACACGAGAAGACAAACTTCATATCTTTGTGCAATAATGTAATGTTCTTTATATTATATGGACACATCCACCCCACCCCACCCCCCAAAAAAAAATTTAAAATACGCAACTTGATCAACAGAATTTTAATTATGAACTGGATTGTCATTTTGACAATGCATGTCAAGTCAGTGGTTAAACACTGGGAGTGACATCGTCGGAGTGAAATATCAGAAAATATGTCACTCAGATCTGTGATGTATTTCAGATGAAAAATATGAGTTTTTCAATATGAGAAGATAAACTTCATATTTTCAAGCCAATGTGTGATTTTCTTTTAATTATATAGACACATTCACAAACAAAAAGAACCCAAATTTATCAAAACAACTCATTGATTTCCTCATGAGTGACATATAGAGAATTATGTCATGGTTGTGGATCTCCATGTCCTGGATGAAGCTCATATGAAAAATATGAGTGGCATATTTCTCAGTAAAGCACTCATATCCATGTAATATATATTACAGGCATTTCGCAAACACTCTTATCCAGAGCAACATACAACAAGACCCTGACATACCCACAGCAGTAAGCAGCCGAGGATTAGATGTCTTGCTCAAGGACACTTCAACCATTCTTTCTGGTCCAGGGAATTGAACTGGTAACCTTTTGTTTGCCAAGCTGCTTCTCCAACCTTTAGCCCATGGCTTCCCTCACACACACACACACACACACACAGAGAGTTACAGGCGCAGCAATTTGTGTCATTTGTGACACTAAATTAGATAATCAATTGCCTAATTTAGTTCAATTTGATTAAAACTTAGCATTATCAATATGACATTACAATATCCATACATAATTCGATAACATTCATAATGTTTTGCGTATATTTATTTAATAATTAACTTAACGTACAAGAAAAAGAATTTAACACCTGCAGCATATTCAACACCAATTTCCACCCACTGATTGTGAGGGTACCTTGGTGATGCATGTGCATTCTATGTATTCAGCTTCGAGGAGATGTTCTTTGCTGTGAAAGAGTGATCCAGGTCCATCATAAGTTAAAAGTGAACTAAAGTACTACTTTGGCTATGATGTTGTTTGGGAAAACTACATTAGCTTAACAATGGATCTTAAGAGGCAGTTAAAGATACTCTTAGCATTAAGAGGCTTTTGGGAAACCCGCCCCAGAAGTTTGTGAGTTCAAATCCCAGTGCTGGGCCCTTGAGCAGCCCTTAACCCTCAACTGCTCAGTTGTAAAACATGAGATAAATGTAAGTTGCTCTGGATAAGAGTGTTTTTAAATATATATATTATCAGTTAATTAATATACACACTCAGACAGTGAAAAAACTGCAGATGTAGACTGGTAATCCAATAGTTAAGCATACAATTAAAATCTGGTATGATGTGAGAAAATATCTAAAATAATTTCTTTGTTACAATACAGCCGATTATGTGGATATATATATATATATATATATATATATATATATATATATATATATATATATATATATATATTATTCCAGGAAGACAAGGTACAACGTTCAAACTTTTGGCTTCTTATAGGCTTTAAAAGATTAAAGATCTATATTTATGAAATTTTGATATTATGATGTATTTTTAATAACTGAGAAACAAATTTAGCAAGGATAAAATAAAGATTTCTTTAAAGGGGACATGTCATACACTTCAATTATTTTATATTTATATACTTTATAAGTTTGCAAGGTTTTTTTTTTGCAAAATGCCTTAGTTCTTTTCTCACATGCTGCTTTAGCATGGATATAACAGTCAAAACATGTTAGACAATCAGAGCAAAGTTACTTGCATTTCAATATTTCAAGGCACAGGTACAAAATCAGCCTGTCTTACCCCATAGGGTTTTCAAACCATGCTAACATGGAATTAAGGCTTTTTTTTTTTTTGCGAATAAAAAAGCTCACAAATTTTACAAAAGCATCTCAGGGAATAATATAAAATAATTTAAAAGTGTATGGCATGGGGGCGTCGTGGCTCAGGTGGTTAAGGCGCCATACCATGAATGCGGGCGACCCGGGTTCGATTCCGGCCCGAGGTCATTTCCCGATCCCTTCCCGTCTCTCTCTCCCGCTCATTTCCTGTCTCTACACTGTCCTATCCAATAAAGGTGCAAAAAGCCCAAAAAAATATCTTTAAAAAAAAAAGTGTATGGCATGTCCCCTTTAAGATCGTTTCAAAATTATAGCTACTTTAATTAAAAAGTAAATTAAAGGATAAAGTATGATTTATTTCAATGTACAGCAAAAGAAAACAACAACAAAAAAACCTTTAATATGGGAGGCACAACGTTCACCAAAAAAAAAAAAAAAAAAGCTGACCTGTTTGAAAAATGACACAAAAACTACCACAGAATTGTTTTGCTACGATCTTCATGTTTTGTTGAGGACATTCAGATGCTTGTGTACAGATGAAATAAATATTCACCAAACTATATACATATATTTACATAGCTTGTGTGCTCTATTACACCCCAACAACCTTGTTAACCTAACCTGAACTAGCAACAGCTAACTGCCAGAGGTGGTGAAAATGTTATAACTGATGAGATCCCAGTGCAGGATTTGAACCTGGGTCGCAATATTACAGGCTTAGTTCTTAAACCCATTAAACCACAGGAATGGTTCAGACCTGCTTGCAGAGACTCCCAGGAAACACAGGTGTAGAGGGGGAAAGGGAAAAAAAACTCTCTACTTTCACCAAGCATGAGCAAAGTTCACAGAGGTAGACAAATACAGGTAGTCGTCGACTTACGACCTATGCAACTTACGACCGATCGACTTTACGACCGTCTGGTTATGACTGGCAAGTGTTTCCCAGCTGAGCTAGCTGAGCGTACGACAGTTTCCGCCCCAGCTCCTGGCAGCGCCCAGCATCCAGCCTCTCGCCGCGTACAACAGTTTCCGCCCCAGCTCCTGGTTTATGAAACGAGCAAATCCTCCCGCCAGCCCAAGCGCTGCAACAGCTGATGATGACATAGACGACCCACAGCAAGCACCAGTGATGCCAGCAGTCACTAAGTTTTGTATTTTGCTATGTTTTACATTTGTATTTTGGTATGTTTCAAACTAAAATGCTTTCTATTTTTCTATTTATCTGTATTTCATATTTTTTGTTTTGCACATATTAAACGAATTGTACTGTACGCAGTGTTGTATGCAGTGTTTGACTTAAACCAAATAATGAGCCAAGGTAATGAAATAAGAAAATGTTGATAAAATAAGACTTTAAGATGATTACAATATCATTACACATCACAATATACTTACGTTCATTTAACATAGGCCGACTTACGACCAGATCGGTTTACGACCGGTCAGTCGTAACCAAACACAGTCGTAAGTCGACGACTACCTGTAATCAAGAGAGGGAAAAATATGTAAAAAATCCAAAAGTATAAACAAAACAAAAGTAGCAAAAATCCAAAAAGAAAAACTACAACAAAAATCTTCCACGTAACAAACTCAAAACTACCAGAACAAAATCAAGGTTCTAGGGCTTTAGTAGAAGAAAAAAAATGCACCAGGAGAAATCCTGATAACTGAGCAAACAGACCAATTCAAGGAGGGCTTATATACAGGGGCTGACAAGGGGTGACAAGGAACAGGTGCAAACAATAAACACAATAATCACAGGGAGCAGAAAGTAACACAGTCGTCCTTAGAAAATAATGGCTCCCTCTAGGGTTCAGGGGCGAACACTAGAGTTTCAGGTCCTGACAGGATCCCCCTCCTAGGGACAGCTCCTGATGATCCTTTGGGGGTGATCAAGATGATGCCCGTGAAACTCTTGAATGAGCTCAGGATCCAGTGTGTCTTGGGCTGGGACCCAGGAACATTCCTCAGGCCCATTACCCTCCAGTCCACCAAGTACTAGATGCATCTGCGGACCATGCAGGAGTCCACCAGGTGACAGATTGAGAAGCCAGGCTGCCCATCAATCAGCTGATGAGAAGGGGGTGGGTGTGTAGCAGGGGAGAAGGATCTGGTGACCACTGGAAACATGAAAAGTGGGGTTAACCTTTAGAGACTGGGGTAGCAGGAGATGGTAGGCTACAAGATTATGTTTCTTTAACACTATGAATGGGCCAATAAACCAAGGAGATAATTTGTGGGATTCTACTCACAATAGGAGGTCCCAGGTAAAGAGCCAAATTCTTTGTCCAAGATGAAAGGATAACGTTGGCCTGCTCTGATGAATAGCTTGTAGCTGCTGATGCTGGGAGGCACACAGAAGAGCCACCCACACCTTCCTCCATGTGTGCCTACAGTGGCATACTCTGCGCCGATGGGACCCTGACCTCAAGTTTCTGGTCTGCGAACAGAGGGGGCTGGTATCCAAACCAGCAGTCAAAAGGGGACAAACCCATGGATGAGCAGCCCAGAGTGTTCTGGGCATACTCTGCCCACAGAAGTTGACTGCTCCAGGAGGAGGGGTTAGTGGAAGGGAGGCAGCGCTGAGTCAATTCCAGGCCCTGGTTCATCCTCTCTATCTGGCCACTGAACTCAGGATAAAAGCCAGAGGAGATGCTGACAGAAACCCCAGTCAGCCTACAAAACGCTCATCAAAACTGGGAGGAGGTGAACTAAGAGCCGTGGTCTGATACCAGGTCCTGTGGCAGACCGTATACTTTAAAAACATATTCAAACATTACCTCAGCAGTTTCATGAGCAGTAGGAAGCTTGGGTAGAGCAATAAAATGACAGGCCTTGGAAAATCAATCAACAATAACTAGAATAACTATGTTACCTTGGGAGGGAGGGAGGCCAGTTATAAAGTCAAGGGATATGTGAGACCATGGTAATTTAGGGATGGGTAGAGGGTGAAGTAGTCCCTGAGGATGTTGTTGCAGATCCTTACCTTGGGTGCAGGTAGTACAGGCAGCAACAAAGGCTTGCACATCAGCTTCCATTTCGGGCCACCAAAAGTGCCTCTTGATAAAGTCCAGGGTACAGGTAGCCCCAGGATGGCCAGTAAGGTGGGTGCAATGTCCCCATTGCAACACCTGGGGGCATACAATGACTGGAACGATCAGGTAATTAGAAGGACCTCCAAGCTGAGGTTTCCCTCATTGGGCTTGCCAAACCATGGTCTCAATTCCCCAATGAACTGGTACCACAGTCCTGAAGCTATGGGTTCATGGTCTTGTACTTGCTTGGAAGGCTGAAAAAGTCTAGAGAGAGTATCAGATTTGAGAGTCTTAGTTCCAGGATGATATTCAACCTGGTGAAGAATAGAGCCCATCTGGCCTGATGAAGGTTAAGTTTCTTGGCTTGCTGGATGTAAGCTAGGTTTCTATGGTCTGTCCACACAAGGAAAGGTTGTTGGGCACCCCCAGCTAGTGCCTCCACTCCTCTATTGTCAGTTTGATGGCCAGACATTCCCTGTTGCCCACATCATAGTTCCTCTCCATGGGAGAAAGGCAGTGGGAGAAGAAGGTGCAAGAGTGAAGTTTGTTGTCTGATGCTTATTGGAACAGTACCCCCTACCGCCACCTCTGAAGCATCCACCTCGACAATGAATGGAAGAGCTGGGCCCGGGAGAATGAGGACTGGAGCAGAAGTGAAGTATCTCTGACAGCTGCTGTCTTCATAGGATCCATCTGGATGCTGCCCTTGGAGACAATGAATCCCAGGAAGGAGACTTTGGTGGTATGTAAATCACATTTCTCGGGTTTCACATAAAGATGGTTCATCAGGAGGCACTGTAGAACTTTTCATATATGACTGATATGTTCATGGCATGATTTGGAGAAGACAAGTATATCATCCAGGTCTACGAAGACAAAGTGATTTATCATGTCCTGTAGAACATCATTAATGAGAGCCTGGAACACAGCTGGAGCATTAGTCAGGCCAAATGGCATCGCCAGGTACTCATAGTGACCATATTGGTAGGAGTTGGGGGGAGAGCTGGTGAACAGAGATACCCTGTAAAATCAGAATCAACACCTGGTCATGTCTCTGGAGTGCTGCTGTCTGGCCAGCCAAGACTTGTTTGTGTCTGTCCATAGTAGCTCCATGGCTGGCCATCATGGCAAGCAAGCAGTTAAGGTCCAAAGTCTCAATGGCACTGGGGTCTGCTGGGTCCATTCTTGTCTCATTTATTCTCTTTCACCTGGTGAGATCCTAGTGCAGGGTTTGAACCTGGGTCACAGTGTTACAGGCTCAGTCCTTAAACCCATTAAACCACAAGAACAATTTGGACTCAATTGCAGAGACTCCCAGGAGACACAAGCATAGAGAGAAAAACCTCTTTACTGTAGCTGCGCATGAGCAGAGTTCACAGAATTAGACAAATAATCCAGAGAGGGGAAAATATGTTTAAAAAAAGCAAAAAAAAAAAAAAAAAAATCCCAAAAGTATAAACAAAATAATAGTAGAAAAATATGTATTTATTTATTTATTTAATTCCAAGCACATACACCAGGAGAAAACCTGATAACTGAGTAAAGAGACCAATTCCAGGAGGGCTAATATACAGGGGCTGACAATGAACAGGTACAAACAACAAACACAATTGTCACAGGGAGCAGAAAGTAACACAGTAGTCCTTGACTCCCCATAGGGTTCAGGGGGAGAAAAAGTCTGAGATCCTGACAGAAAAGAACTCTTGAAAATGTTAGTTCTCATCTCACTGACCCTTTATGAAATATTTAAAGGATTTGTATTTAGCAGGGAATCAAACAGAAGAATAACAGTTTGTTGTAAACCATAGATATTTTGTCAACAGTTCTTTAGACAATAAGATCAAAATTTCCTGACTATATTTCTATGCTCTTTTATTGCTAACACTATTATTAATATAATAATGGAATTATTATTATTATTATTATTATTATTATTATTATTATCTCTTAGTATGCACAGTAATTTATACTGGAGTTCTTACATTATAGCGCTTTCCATCAAGTCACTTCGACCTCAGATCGAGAGCACTTTTCGCAGAATGTTGGCAGTGCCGAGCAAAACTGACTTTTGTAGAGTTCTGTAGAGACTTTTGACATGAGGCTTAATGCCTATTTTATCAAGGTTGGCATTCAAGTTCTTTGGTACAGAGCCCAATTCACCTATCACTATAGGGACTACTGTAGTCTCCATATCCCACATCCTGGCAATGTCTACCCTCAGATCGGCATAGTTGTCAATTTTCTCGATCTCCTTCTTGGCAATATTGTGATCTCCAGGGATGGCTACATCTACCAAGGAACACCTTCTTATTTTGTTGACCACTGTGATATCAGGATGTCTATGTTGAACGATACAGTCCATTTGGATGTTAAAATCCCACAGAATCTTTACCTCTTCATTCTCTACTACAGATTCTGGCTTATGACAATACCACTTGTCATCAGTCTCAATACCATATTTCCTACTGAGACACCAGTGGAGGTGACAGCACACTTTATTGTGGCGTCGCTTGTAGTCCTTCTGTGCCAGCATTTTGCAGGCACTCACAATGTGTGCTACGCTCTCAACCTTTTTGCCACATAACCTACACATCAGATTCAACTTGATGGTAGATATTCTTTCTGATATTATTATTATTATTATTATTATTATTATTATTTTGGGTTCTTGTTTTTTGACAACACTGACAACATTTAACAAATTGACAACATTTAACATTTAGTTTTTTTGAGAAGCAAGCACGGTAGTACAGTGGTTTGTACTGTCGCCTCCCAGCAAGAAGGTTCTGGTTTCAAACCTCATGGCCGACAGGGGCCTTTCTGTATGGAGTTTGCATGTTCTCACTGTGTTTGTGTGGGTTTCCTCTGGGTGCTCCCATTTCCCCCACAGTTCAAAGACATGCAAATTAGGTAAAATACCCAGCCACTGGGGTTGCACAAGCCAGGGTGTACTTAGTGCCAGTCTTAATCCCAGATAGACTGGGGAGGGTTGCATCAGGAAGGACATCTGGTGTAAAACCTATGCCAAATCAAATATGTCGAAAAAAGATCTGCTGTGGTGACCCCTAATAGGAGCAGCCAGAAGTTGTTCTTGGGGTTTTGTTTTTTTTTTAAATTTATTTATTTATTTATTTATTTATTGTGTATCTCTAAATGTAAACATGACCAAGGATGTGAGTGTTCTCAGTGTATAAAAGCAAAGAACAGTCATGTGGAAAAAACAAGTCCTATACATCCCATGGAAATTGTAGACTTTTCTCAACAAATTTAACAAGCAAACATTTCACCCTTTCGATACAGTGCCTACAGATAAAGGTGATGTACATGAACAAAACAACAAGGAAAATAAGCTCGTTCAATCTTTTTTTCAACAAAAATATCAATAGCTGTAATATTCTTCTGTGGAGAAAGTAAGTACACCCTTGACTTCAGAAGCTAGTATTACAAGAAATAGCTTCTTGTAGGCATTTTGCATAATTGTCCACTAGTCTCTGACACTGGCTTGCTGAAATTTTTTGACCACTCTTTCATGCAAAATTCCTTCAGTTGCAAGATGTTTGAGGGTTTATTTTGTTTTGTTTTTGTTTGCATGTACTGATCTTTTCAAATCTCCCCACAACACTTCAATGGGGTTCAAATCTGGGCTTTGACTAGGCCATTCCATAACCCTCCATTTCTTCTTTTTGAGCCATTCTTTGGTGGATTTGCTAGTGTGCTTAGGATCATGTAAATGGGGCTTACCTTATGGGACCTCGAGTCTGTTAGTTCGCCCCTCATCTACGCGCATACTTAAGTTTTGTTAGTTATTTATTGTATGTCCCTGTCTCTTGTTTTTATTATTGTATCATGTAAAGTGAGTAGATGAAATCCAATTTAAAAAAAAATCATTATCTTGTTGAAAAGTCCCCCTCTGGTTCAACTTCAACTTTTGAACAGATGGCCTCACATTATCTTCAAGCACTCTTTGATATGATTCAGAATTCATAGTTGAAAATGAATGCAATCTTCCCAGTCCCTGAGGCAGTGAAGCAACCATAACATTTCCACCACCATGCTTCACAGTGGGTATGAGGTTCTTCTCCTGAAAAGCCATCTTTGGTCCGCACCACATGTGTACTCTTACTGTAACCAAACAACTCCACCTTCGATTCTTCTGTCCAGAGCACATTATTCCATATTGGTCTTTGCCAATATGTTTACTGACAAACTGTAATCTTGCTTTAACATTCCTTTTTTTCCTGGCATGCCTCTCTTCAATGAACACTCCTGTACTGCTTAATCTGCCCACCCCAATGTAAAGCGACCTTGGAATTGTGAAAGGTGCAATATAAATTAAACTTATTATTATTATTGGTTATATCACAACATGTCGGTAGTTGGTCTCTGCCATCTGTCTAGTACCACTAGACTTGGACGGACAGGACTTTTCTCAGGATGTGCGCCGATCCTAACAGAGCCGCTTGCTGGATGTTGTCTATTCTCTTTGGGTGTACTCCCAGCAAAGCTAGCCTTTCAGTAAGCAGACACTTTGCACCAAGAGCACCGATCACTATTGGGATCACTTTCACTTGAGTTTGCCACATCTTATTAATCTCAGTTGCCAGATCTTGGTATTTGGCTATCTTCTCAGTCCCCTTATCCTTCACTCTAAAATCTCCAGGCACCGCCACATCGATAATAATAGTTTTACTGTTCCTCTTATCTACTACAACAATATCAGGCCTCCGAGCTTTTATCACTTTGTCAGTTCTGATGTTGAAATCCCATGGTATCTTTGTATCTTCGTACTCCAATACCGGTTCTGCTTTGTGATCATACTACTTTTTACTGTGATCAAATCCATACTTCTCACATAATTCCCAGTATACTGGCCACTTTGTCATGTCTCTTTTTATACTCTGTCTGCGCCAACTTGCTGCATTCCCTGAGAATATGCATAATTGTCTCATCTTTTTCACCACATATTCTACATTTCTTTGTTCTTCCTTCTTTCATTATTGTTACCTTGTAGTTATGCATAGGTAATACCTGGTCTTGTGCAGCCATTAACAATCCTTCTGTCTCTTTCTTCATAAATCCTGTTTTCAGCCATCTCCAAGAGCTGACGTTCATCTCATCTGTCTTTGTTGGGTACTAACCATGAGGAACTTTCTCTTTCCACCCTTCCAGCCTTTTTCCTTTTCTGTTCTGCTCTTAAATCTTTCTGATTGTTGTCCTTCAGAAGTATGCCTATCACTCCATCCTTGTTGCATTTTGATCATTTAAGATAATCTGACAGACCGCACTCCTCCAACCTAACTACCTCTTCAATTGACATCATACCTCTGCCACCTTCCTCTCTCAGGACATACAGTCTATCCACATCTGTCTTTGGGGGTAATGCATGATTCATAGTCATAATCTTCCTTGGCTTTCTATCCATCTCTTTCAGCTCATCAACAGTCTAGTTGAGAATTCCAGCAGTGTATCTCACACTTGCCACCACCCACGTATTCATTGCCTTTATGCTGTTTCCTCCATTTAGACTTGATTCTAGAACTTTCCGGATTCTTCTTTAGTAATCTGTTCTCACTTTATTTTTCATTTCCTCCATCTTGATCTTATCAGCTTCTAGCACACCTAGGTATTTGTAGACTTCATTTCTAGATCTTCCATTATTTGTCCATCTGGCATCCTGATTCCTTCATCCTCTACTTTCTTCCCATGTTTCATTACCAATGTTGCACACTTTTGTAATCCAAATTTCATTTTGATGTCATAACTAAATATCCTGACAGTGTTTACCAGTGCTTCTAAATCAGCTTTCTTCTTTCCATAAAGCTTCAGGCCATCCATGAACAGGAGATGGTTGACCTTTTGACCTTGCTGGAACTTGTAACCCTGGACCACATCCCTGAGGATTATTGACAGTGGAATTAGAAATGTAATGAAGAAGAGTGGGGACAGGGAATCACCCTGAAATATACCTCCTTTAATGTCAACATCTGCCAAATGTTCTCCTAAATATTCAAGTCTAGTGTTCCAAGATCCCATACTGTTGCTTATCAGTCTCACTGCATTGCTGGCCATCCCATTTGTCTTCATAGTCTTTATGATCCATGAATGTGGTACCAGGTTATATTCTTTCTGATAATCAATCCATCTGACCGCTAAATTTGTCTTCCTTGTCTTAGAGTCTTTTAATCTCTAGGGCGGCATGGTGGTGTAGTGGTTAGCACTGTCACCTCACAGCAAGAAGGTTCTGGGTTTGAGCCCAGTGGCTGATGGGGGCCTTTCTGTGTGGAGTTTGCATGTTCTCCCTGTGTCTGTGTGGGTTTCCTCCGGGTGCTCTGGTTTCCCCCACAGTTCAAAGACATGCAGTTAGGTTAACATGGGGCGGCCTTGAGCTTAAGTGCCCTTGAGTAAGGCACCTAACCCCTAACTGCTCCCTGGGCACTGTAGTATGGCTGCCCACTGCTCTGGGTATGTGTGTGTGCTCACTTGTGCGTGTGTTCACTGCTTCAGATGGGTTAAATGCAGAGGATGAATTTCACTGTGCTTGAGTGTGCATGTGACAAATAAAGGCTTCTTCTTCTAGTATGGTCTTATCCAGCATAAGGTGGTCTTTGGTTCCCCTTGTACTCCTTCGACAGCCCTTCTGCTCATCTCCAATGATCTCCTGGTTCTCCAGGTGATCATAGAGCTTGCTGGCTACAACACTAGTCAGTGTCTTCCACATGAGTGGTAGGCATGTGATTGGGCTGTAATTTCCAGGTTGGTTTCCTTTTGTAGAATCCTTCATGATCAATGCTGTTCTTTCAGTTGTCATCCACTTTGGGGTCTCTCCTGTGTGCAGATATACCTGTAGTAATGCTGCAACCCTTGCATGCGTACTTAAAGTTCTTTAGCCAGAATCCCTGTTCTCCATCAGGGTCTGGTGCCTTCCAGTTTGAGACTTTACTTAATACACTTTTTACATCATCTACAGTTATCTCTAGATCATCTTAACTCTGAATTGACTCTAGCTTTCCTCTAACTCTCCCAATCCAACTTGCATTGTTATTGTGTACTGTCTTCTCTCCCCATATGCCCTGCCAAGACACTTTAATTTCCTGTTTACCTGGTGCTATCTGTGTCTTGTTGGTATCATTGCTCTGTAAGCTCTGATATAAATTGTTTCTGGTTGTTGACAAACATTCTGTTTTCCTTATACTGCTTTACTCATTCCTAGTATCTTTTGATTTTCTGACATCACTTTTAGATCTTGTTTGAGTTCTTCAATCACCACATCAAATCCCTTGCTCCTGATCTTATACTTTTTCTCCAGCCGCTTTCTCATTCCGTCATCATATGTTCTCTGCCTGCTTTCTACAACTCTGCTTAGATCTTTTTCAATCTCTACTAGCTTCTTCTGCAATGCTTCCTTCCACACCAGAACTTTTCTGTTCTGCTGAGTACCAGCATCTTTTCTTTCTGCGCACAATTTCTTAGCTATGATAATTGCACATGCCAGGGTAGTATCAATTACCTCTGCTATATTGTTGATCTCTAAATGAGGCAGTACCTTATCCATCCTGTTAACTTCAGCCATGATCTTAGCTCTCTCTATGTGTCTTAAAGCTCTCAATCTCAGTCAGTTATCTTTCAGACTATATCTCTTTTCTCTCCTATTGTTCTCACCAGATCTTTGTCATCTTCAGATTGAGGCTATGTTCCTGCTGTTATCATGTCTGGGTTAGCCTGGCTGATTTGATCATCTCTATTAAGTGGTAGATCTTGTTCCTCTTCCCCTTCTGTTAGTTCTAGCCCCTTCCGAGGGTGTTCACTGTCTCTGATTTCATCAAGCTCCTCTGATGTAAACTATTGTTTGCGGATTATAGTTCGGACCTGGTCTACCATTCTCTGTTCAGTGATATCAAAACCGCCTTGATCTTTCCACATGTCAAACATTCTCTTTCAATATCCCATCTCATCAGGTCTACTTCTGTCATAGCACCTCATGATTGCTCTGTTGTCCTCTCTACTGTACTTTCTCCTTGAGGATGTTCCAGTAGCAGGTTGATGACCTCAGACTGCCTGGTTCCCCACAGTTCCACTTCCAGGCGAGAGCTGACCGGCAAGCCTGGCCCTCTCATTCATGCCATTCACTTGTGTTTCAATATTTGTATTCATCATAATCATATGAGTATTGTTTTGTTTAGGGTTAACTCCCCTAGCCTTTTCCTGTCCCACGCTCGCAAGGCAACAGGGTTTTGTTTAGGGTAGACTCCCCTAGCCTTTGACTACAACTACATTCTATCCCACAAGGCAGTGGGCACCAATATAGATCCCTATTAAGGCCTATCTATAAAGATGGGTCCAGTGTAGCTTCGGGCACCAAGCCGATATTAGTGGATCCCGGTTTAGACCAATCCACTACTGATGCCACAGGGTAACTGGGGTAAAATGGGGTAACATTGGACTACTCTCCATCTGGCCTTTTCCCTTTGACCTGTCTGGCTTGGGTGGCCCTACCAGGAGTGATAGCTCCTGCCAGCATAGCTCTCAAGATCATCAAGACACACAAGGCCCTCCACCACAACAAGGTGGTAGTCCACGGAGAGCATTATTATTATCTCATCTCATTATCTCTAGCCACTTTGTTCTACAGGGTCGCAGGCAAGCTGGAGCCCATCCCAGCTGACTATGGGTGAAAGACGGGGTACACCCTGGACAAGTCGCCAGGTCATCACAGGGCTAACACATAGACACAGACAACCATTCACACTCACATTCACACCTACGGTCAATTTAGAGTCACCAGTTAACCTAACCTGCATGTCTTTGGACTGTGGGGGAAACCGGAGCACCCGGAGGAAACCCACGCGGACATGGGGAGAACATGCAAACTCCGCACAGAAAGGCCCTCGTCGGCCACGGAGCTCGAACCCGGACCTTCTTGCTGTGAGGCGACAGCGCTAACCACTACACCACCGTGCCGCCCATTATTATTATTATTATTATTATTATTATTATAAATACAACAAAGCTAACAGCACTGTTATAGAGCAGCCACTACACATGAGTGATAGCACAGACTTTAAATGACTGTGCAATCTGTGCTAACACACTTCACAGACAGCCAACTAATTTTTCTGACACACCAGAAATTCAGCATGGCCACTGACAGCTCAGTTGAACACACTCACTGAGCATTGTTTACAGTACATTCTCACTGCAAGTCATATGCAATTTAGCCATTATTAAAAAATATTGAGAAGTAAACTGTGACAAAAATGATCAGTTCAGGTGTATTAGCACAAGGAAGTCACCAAACTGTGATGGTCTTTGGAAATTGGACAAGAGCTGTGACCATGCACATTTTAAATTTTGTACTAAATACCTTTAAACTCCTTGAATAATTTAGTGATTTTCTCACTGGCTGTAAATATTGCTATTTTGTTAAAAAAATCAATACAAAACACCATAACTTGTTCTTTTATATAAACCTGGGAGTCTCTTACCGCTTGTGAGGCCATCATATCGTTAATGCTGTGCTCATATTGTTCAGCCAGCACAGCAAGTTTGCGTGTCTGCTCTTCCTTCAGAGTCTTCAGAAGGGTTTTGTGGTCACTCTTAGGGGAGACCTCAAGCTGATGGTTCCTTAGAGCTTTGTACTGCTTATTCTGAACCTTACAAGTGTCCTGGAATTGCTTTTTGATCTGCATCTCCAGTGCCTGATTTTATGGCAGAACAAAAAACATGTGGGTTTTGTGTAGCATAAAAAATTGTGACAATCACATTCAAACCAATTATACAATTATTACCATTAAATTCTGTATATTTTTTATAGAAGACACAAATAGAAGAAAAATTAATTTTTCCATTGATTTGCCTTAATTTACAAAGCAAATTACATAATTAAAAATACTACAGAAATTCAATGCTATGCCAAATATTAACCTGATTTCACTCACAATTTATTCATTTGTGAATTCCATATGGATCTAATTTCATAAGAAAAGCTATGTCTGCTTACCCTGTCCCTTTCCCCAACTACAACCATGTATTCTTGTTAAACCCATTATATTTTTTTCATGTCAAATTTCAACTAAATGACTATGGTGTAAATATTTCACTCCTCCTACACCCTATAAACTAGGTACTATGTGGACCTTGAGGTTCCTGGGCTGCTGCCGGCGCTCCAGTGCATGTTTCCTGTGCAGCTCTCTCTGGCGTCGGTTGTTGTACTCCTCCT
The DNA here is from genome assembly GCF_027579695.1 of Neoarius graeffei. NCBI lineage: Eukaryota > Metazoa > Chordata > Actinopteri > Siluriformes > Ariidae > Neoarius > Neoarius graeffei. The sequence continues at coordinate 27,551,846 of NC_083596.1, read as the reverse complement.
GGTTCTCCAGTTCAGTGTGATGCTGCAAACGGATAAGCTCCATGCGAAGCCTGTGCAGACACTCCAACTGCCGTTGCTCCAGGTCCTGTGTGGATTCATCTTGCCGGATCGTCAAGGCATGCTCCATCTCCTTCTGTAGTTTCTTCTTGTTCAGCTCCTAGGATACAAGGTCAAACATTTTCTTAAACTTTAAAAGCAATATAATAGAAAGAAAACTGATCTGGGCTGCATCTAAGATATCTTTTTAAAAATCTTTTAAAATGTTACATGTTGTAAAAAGTAATCCATACACTTACTGTATTTCATAGATATGAAAGGCTTTTTCATTGCAGCAAATATTTATAATCTTTCTCTAACTCCCACCATGGCATAGTAAGACAGGGTCATTATTGGAATCAGAAAGTTTGCTAGAAATCAAATATGTGCACTTTATGACTTACCTCCCGTATCTGTTCCTGTTCAAACTCATGTTTTTTTATGAGGCTTCGTCGCTTCAGAGCTCGGCAGCTCCTTTCATAGATGACCCTCTGCTGGTTGAGCATCTGTGCCTCCTCTTCAGCCTGTGAGCGCTGCATTGTCTCCTTGTGGCGTGATAGCCGTTCCTGCTTCTCCTCCTTTGGTGTGCTAAGGTCCTCATTCATCTCCTGCAGAAGTATTGGCGCATTCATGCCAATTATACTCACTCACTTTCAATAACCACTTTATTCTGGTTAGGATTGCAGTGGAACCATAGCATATTACTGGAACACTGGGCATGAGGCAAGAATACACCCTGGATTACAAGGTATCATGCACACACATTCACACATTTATTCACACTTGGTGGTAATTTATTTTTGGGAGGTGGGAGGAAAACAGAGAACCAAGAGGACATCCATGTAGACACAGGGAGAATACACATAGAAACTGTGTAAGTCAAGCTCAGGGTTTAATCTGGAGACCTCAATAAACAGAGTTCAGGGACCCTGGAGCTGTGAGGTGGCAATCCTATCCACTGCACCACTATGCCACCCTACAGTTATATTAAAATATTTAACAAAAGTTTGACCCCTGAGTTGGACAACTATTAAGGATTCCATACATTGCTGAGTGTCAAAGAGAACATACGTAACTGACCCTGCTGTCTGGGCAGGAAGGACAGCCTTGTGTTCTTCTCCATCTGTCATGTGATTAGTGACATGCTAATGAATCATAAGTGTCTGTTTGCTCATGTATGCAGGATAGAGCAGTTACCACTTAACACCTATGATGCTGCATGAGCAGACATTCAAAAAGGTGTTTGGCTTCACAGCATTTTAACATATCAGCCTTCACCCTCTGACTCATATCTGTGAAATTGGCTATGACTAAATTGGGACAAAAGTAAGTAACAACAAGGTTATGTTTAAAGGATATGAGTGAATGCCAAATACACATTGTATAGTTTTGAAGGCCTCCTCATAATTAAAAATCATAATGCAGAGTGTAGCAGGAGCACTTTCGTCTGAACGCCACTCACTTCCTTCATCCTGTCCCTGCACAGTCTATACTGCTTTTTCTGTGTGTCCAAGAAGGTGGTCAGCTCCTTCTTCTGCTGGACCGATATTTGTTGCTGGATTCTCTTCTCCTCTGTGGCTGATGCCTTCATCTGTAGTGGGATAAAACCTGATTGATCAATGATTACCTTAAATCTACCGTATTTAATTTTCTCATTCAATCTAACATTCTATTGATAGTTAATGAATGGCAGATACATATTTCATAATGTAATTTATTTACAAATATTAGATAATGTTATGAGATGTTCTGTAAAAGTAATTATGATATTTATAGAGAAATAAATATGCTTGCATGCACAGGCAAAATAGAGGCAACTGACCATTTAGCTACATAATGTGCTTTCAGAACATATTAACCCCCAGTAATTATTTTTCGTTGTGCTGTATTGCAACATCAACTTTATGCATATCAGAATGGGATATTTTCCTACTCCTTTTGAAATGAATCTTTACAGCAATAAAATTATTTGATAAGTATAAAAGTACTTGATAAGTATCCACCCCTTACTGTGACCTGTCCTTACTGTGAACTGTCAGCACTTACAAATTTGAGTTATCTCAGATGTGTGAGCTTTGCACATTTGATTTTGACATTTTTCCATTCCTCAACGCAAATTTTGTCTAACTCTGCCAAATTATATGGAGAATGTTGGTGGACAGCAATTTTCAGGTCATGTCACAGATTTTGAATTGGATATAAGTATGGGCTTTGACTCACAAGTCTTCTTTTTCCCGAAATCATTCCTTTGTAGTTTTTGCCATGTGCTTTGGTTCACTGTTCTGGTGTAGCAGATATTTTGCCCTAAATGCAGATGGAACAGGTTGTCCTCAGTAATTTGCTTATATTTGACTCCACCCATATTGCCTGTGATAGCAACAAGCTTTCCAGTTACTCCTTCTTAAAAGCAAATTCTATAATACCACCAATGTGCCTGATCACAGGAATGGTGTTACTTGGTTGTTGGGCTGTATTTCATTTAGGCCAAACATTATCCTTTGGCTTGAGACCAAATGGCTCAATTTTTGTCTCATCAGACCACAAAATCTTTTTTCAAAAGCTCTCAGATTTTCTAATGTAGTCTTCCTCAGAAGTGGCTTTTATGGCCACTGTCCCATAGATGCTGGATCTGTGAAGAGCTAACGATGTTTTTGAGGTCTGCACGTTCTCCTCTTTCAGCTAGTGAGCTTTGTAACCCCTTCAATGTAGTTGGATTAATAGATCCTTCTCTGACAACTGCCCTTCTTGCCTGAGCATTTAGTTTGGCCTGATCTTAGTGTCTGGGTTATGCCATATTTTTCTGCTTTGTTATCATGGATTTTGCAGTGCTCTTAAAAAGTTTCAAAGCCTTGCCGATGTTTTATTAACCATCTTTTTTCCTCCTAACACCTTCATCTTGAACCTTCATGGGCAGCTCCTTGGTCATCATGAGAGCAGGACTGATTTTATTTGTACTTTTAGCTGTGAGGCCTCCCAAATTCAGAGACATTTATTGTGCAAGTAAACAACTGGACACAAGTGGATTTAAAACTAATACAGGGGTACTCTAACATATTTAGTGTGATCTCTCAAATATAAAATACTAGTTCTCATTTAGATTGATAAAAGAAAGGGGGATGAACATTTTATGCAATGACTTTTGCAGTTTTTAGACTTTTTAAATAAATAATTTGAGGACATTTCAATACTTTGTTAATTCTATTTCTGTAAAGAGTCCTGTGAAAATGAGCAGAAAAAACATCCCATTTTTAATACAGTATACTAAATTTAATGTTGCAATACAGTAAAAAGAAAAATAATCATGGAGGTGGGGTGTTTGGCTGTACATATACTTTGGCAATTAAGTAGAGTATATACCAAAGAACTGATAAAACACACACACACACACTAATATATATATATATATATATATATATATATATATATATATATATATATATATACACACACACACAGTGGGGCAAAAAAGTATTTAGTCAGCCACCAATTGTGCAAGTTCTCCCACTTAAAAAGATGAGAGAGGCCTGTAATTTTCATCATAGGTACACTTCAACTATGAGAGACAGAATGGGGGGAAAGAATCCAGGAAATCACATTGTAGGATTTTTAATGAATTAATTGGTAAATTCCTCGGTAAAATAAGTATTTGGTCACCTACAAACAAGCAAGATTTCTGGCTCTCACAGACCTGTAACAACTTCTTTAAGAGGCTCCTCTGTCCTCCACTCATTACCTGTATTAATGGCACCTGTCTGAACTCGTTATCAGTATAAAAGACACCTGTCCACAACCTCAAACAGTCACACTCCAAACTCCACTATGGCCAAGACCAAAGAGCTGTCAAAGGACACCAGAAACAAAATTGTAGACCTGCACCAGGCTGGGAAGACTGAATCTGCAATAGGTAAGCAGCTTGGTGTGAAGAAATCAACTGTGGGAGCAATTATTAGAAAATGGAAGACATACAAGACCACTGATAATCTCCCTTGATCTGGGGCTCCATGCAAGATCTCACCCCGCGGGGTCAAAATGATCACAAGAATGGTGAGCAAAAATCCTAGAACCACACGGGGGGACCTAGTGAATGACCTGCAGAGAGCTGGGACCAAAGAAACAAAGGCTACCATCAGTAACACACTACGCCGCCAGGGACTCAAATCCTGCAGTGCCCCCTGCTTAAGCCAGTACATGTCCAGGCCCGTCTGAAGTTTGCTAGAGAGCATTTGGATGATCCAGAAGAGGATTGGGAGAATGTCATATGGAAGGAGGTGAAACCAAAATAGACCTTTATGGTAAACACTCAACTTGTCGTGTTTGGAGGAGAAAGAATGCTGAGTTGCATCCAAAGAACACCATACCTACTGTGAAGCATGGGGGTGGAAACATCATGCTTTGGGGCTGTTTTTCTGCAAAGGGACCAGGACGATTGATCCGTGTAAAGGAAAGAATGAATGGGGCCATGTATCGTGAGATTTTGAGTGAAAACCTCCTTCCATCAACAAGGGCATTGAAGATGAAATGTGGCTGGGTCTTTCAGCATGACACTGGTCCCAAACACACCGCCCGGGCAACGAAGGAGTGGCTTCGTAAGAAGCATTTCAAGGTCTTGGAGTGGCCTAGCCAGTCTCCAGATCTCAACCCCATAGAAAATCTTTGGAGGGAGTTGAAAGTCCGTGTTGCCCAGCGACAGCCCCAAAACATCACTGCTCTAGAGGAGATCTGCATGGAGGAATGGGCCAAAATACCAGCAACAGTGTGTGAAAACCTTGTGAAGACTTACAGAAAACATTTGACCTCTGTCATTGCCAACAAAGGGTATATAACAAAGTATTGAGATGAACTTTTGTTATTGACCAAATACTTATTTTCCACCATAATTTGCAAATAAATTCTTTAAAAATCAGACAATGTGATTTTCTGGATTTTTTTTTTCTCATTTTGTCTCTCATAGTTGAGGTATACCTATGATGAAAATTACAGGCCTCTCATCTTTTTAAGTGGGAGAACTTGCACAATTGGTGACTGACTAAATACTTTTTTGCCCCACTGTGTGTGTGTGTGTGTGTGTGTGTGTGTGTGTGTGTATGTATGTATATATATATATATATATATATATATAATGGGTCTGTCTCAGAAACTGGTTACTGTGGGGGTACCCCACTAAATATACTCACAGTCAATAAACTATACGGTTTTGAATGGTGATGTTGGTTTTAATTTGAAATAAAATGATGAAAGAAATAATACAGATAAAAATTTGATGTGAATATTCAGAATTTGGCAAAAATTTTGCAAATTTGTGGAAAAATGGTGGCTTGATCTGGGACATGATAAATGGTTAACTACATCGCATTCCCTTAAAAAGGTTGTAGTCCTATGAAAAGTCTACAGTTATCACTAATTGTATTTTAAGTTGTAACTTTATACACCTAAGGATTGGTGCGCTCACAAAATAAACATAACCATAATAAAACATCATGCAAAATATTTGATCACCGTTGTAACTCCATTTTCTGCATACCCAAAACCAATACGATCATGTGTTTTGATCTAAACGGAAAGCCTCAGGGTCAAGGTCACTACCTCACCAAAAGTAGTAACTTAAAATCACTACGCCATATAAAAATTTAGTTATAAATGTACGATTTTTTTAAAAACGAAAGCTGAAAGCTAGGTATAGCATATGTTTCTTACAGAATATGTTACGATGGTAGCTGGTCTTGTGTGAATTTCTGAGCTATGAAATGAGTTGTGGTCTATTTTTTACCGTAGTGTGTTATTTGTGTGCGGGAAAGGACACACATTAACAATTTGCATGTGTAGAATGGAATTTTCCACTCCAACAGTTAGAAGTAGATCGTGCTTTCATTTGCACTCTTTCTGTTACGCGGGTGATCTGTTCGGACGTTATCACTGAAAAGGTGAGTTTTGACAGTTTAATTTTGTTTTAGTCTTGCAGTATAAGGCAAGAGAATGTTTCTTTTTCATCTTACTTTCATATTTTGTAGTGTTTGCGTATTTTTGGCCAATATTTTGCAACCATGGTCAATTTAGATCGAACTTTTGATAGAATCTACGGCCAGTCATTTTGCCCCACCCCCGCCTCGTGCTCCGTCCGGTGCGGTAGTGATGTCTCATTGCTCATGTGCCACAGCAGAGACCCGCGCGACCTTCAGCCGGTACAGTCGCTGTTCTTTTACCACCGCCGTTATTCTCATCTTTCCAGTGTGTTCTTGATTTTTCCGTTGTGTCCTATTTCGCCATATCAAATACCCAAAATGTATCATAGTATTCATATTTAAGTGAATAATCAACTCAGTCATCATAACTTGGCATTTTTAACCCAAGGAATCAAAAAGAGGAAATGTATTCAATATTTTCACTCATCTGTGAAGAAGGGGCTTTAATTCTTCATACTGTAGTTATTTTATATGTAAATCAATTTTACAAAAGCATTTGAATTGTAATAAAAAAAATTTCCACAGTGGAGGGCAGATAAAGCAAGATACTATCTTTATTCTTATTAAACATGACAAAAGAAACATTGAGTGTTAGGTAAATGCAAAAAAAAAAAGTAAAATTAGAAAAAAAATTTTTTTGACCATAATGTCCCAAATGAAAGACCAGTTTCTGAGATGGACCCATATATATGCATGCATGAAGTAGACTTGTGTTAATGAACTCAGTTTACCTCCTTCTCCAACTGGGCAGCCTGCTTCTTGGCTAGCCGCTCCAGTTCAATGTAAGTGGTGTTGGCCTGGGTCTCTACTTCTTTCTGCAGCCGGAGCTTGTGCTCATCCATCTCAGCCTTCAGTTTGTTCTCTAGTGCGATCAGCTGCTTCTGGTGCTGCCGCCGCATGCGTTTGTACCCTGACATCTGCTCCCGTCACACAGAGTCCTGCTCATGCTCCTGGATCTCCTTGCTGACCTGCAAGCAAGCACACATATGTACATTTATTGGTATTTGACAGATGATCTTATCCAGAGCAACTAATATTTATTTCATTTATACAACTGAGTAGTTGAGGGGTAAGGGCCTTGCTCAAGTACCCAACAGTGGCAGTTTGGCGGTGCTGGGATTTGATCTCACAACCTTCTGATCAGAAGTCCAATGTATGATGCTTGAAAATTTGTGCTTGTAGAGATATTGGGGGAAAAAATATTCTCATAATTGCTCCATGTAAGACATTTTTAAATGTCAACTGGAAACACAGAATCCTTAAACAAGTATGGCAGCTGACTGGTGAGTATCATAGCTTATATAAAACACGTTTGACAGCAGCAATCAAAATGTAAAAGTCCAGAATAAAAATGGAATTAACAATGAAGGTTTATACATTCATCTCAGACTGTCAAGAGAATTCAGTGTGAAGGAAAATTCTCATAAACTTGCAAATACTATGCACATAGCTCCTGGTCATGGTTCCATGTCAGAGGTTCTGGACTGAAGCTGTCAATGCTGAATCTGAAGCTGCTTTGATGGCCCAGAGCGTTTGCATGAATTGAGCATAGCATACAGCCTCCAATGCAAGCAGCTTTTCTTTTGCTTTAACCTTGGCAAGGAAATGAATACCTGACACCTTACAGCAAATTTAAGAATGAACAGCTGATCAGTTGCAAACCATCGCTGATAATTATTTATTGGCTAAACTAAGCTAAGCTACAGCCTCAATATGCCTAGGCATACTTTAACTAGGCCTAGTAATTTAATTCAAAACATAATCCCTTTCTTAAGCATTAACAAAGGCAAAAGAAAAGTCACCAACCTAACATGGGCCTGATGGAAGATCAAACTGACATGCACCATGCTTGAATTAAACAAACAAACAAACAAACAAACAAAAAGCCATTACATCATAGGAATCATATGGAAAGAAAACAATCTCAAACATTCCCACCCAACAAAGCGAGAACGGAAAAATATAAATAAGGCCGAATATTTTCAACGCGTTTTCATTTACATGTAACGAGGAAAAATGAAAGGCAAGGAAAGAGACGTGAATGGGGTAGGAGGAAGCGAACGAGAGGGGGAAAGGGCTTATTAACAAGATGTGGTTGCCATAGCTACAGATGCGGGCCCTGCGAGAGCGGCCTTTCTTCTTATGCATAGAAATAATAAAGCAACCAGAAACGGAAAGGAGAGCGAGCCTACCGAAGACGCCGGTGCGACGGGCGCGCGGATGCTGCAGGGGCTCTAAATTTAACGTTGGCGCGCGCAGCTCCGGGGAGAAGAAGCAGGCCGCGGCTCTGGCCCGGCGCGCCCGTCTCGAGCCTCATCCCTCACTCCAGCATCCTCCTTCTGCTGCAGGGGGGGAGCGCACACGCGAGCCACGGATGATGTTGGGGGGTGGGCACCAGCCGCGCGCTCCACAGCCGCTGCTGAGGATGAGGATGCTGCTGAGGAGGTGGAGGAGGAGGATGATAATGCCGCTGTTGCCGCCGACGATGCTGCTGCTGCGTCTCCCTGCGTCCCGCGTAAGGCATAGTTAGTGCGCGGCATCCTCTACCTCGCTCCGTTTCCTCCCCTCCCCAACCCGCAGCGTTCAGAGTTCGTTGATCACGGGCGTCGCGCGGCACTCCTGACCGTGAACAAACGCTGCATGGCGGCGTATGTCACGCAAAATTGCACGCCGAGAGAGAGAGAGAGAACCTTTCTGGAGAGGAATGGGGGGGAGGGGCGGGGAGGGGGGAGGAAAACAAATCTGGTCAGAAAGGGGGAATTATACAATGCCCGGCGCAAAGATACCGAGGCAAAAATACATGCACAGACTGATTCTTCTGCTTTGAACTCTTAATATGTACACCGATTTATTACGACGAAGTCAAACCTTTAGGTTACTATCAGTCATCTGTTAATCTTTGTTCCCGGGTTCATTTAATTAAAATAAATAAATAAATAAATAAATAAAAACAACTTTAATCTTTTCTGGGAGTTCATTCAGACTTCTCTGAGGGGCAAGACACACAAAGGCCAATGTCAGGACTACAATGCCACCACAAAGCCCAAACTACCAATTAAATAACACTCAATTTTAAATTTAACTCAGTCTTACACTACACACACACACACACACACACACATATATATATATATATATATATATATATATATATATATATATATATATATATGCCCAATTCCTGTCTAAGTGTGTAAATCTCAGGCTTCCTATGATGCGATTTTAATAGTGTAACCAATGGAATTTGAAAATGCCATTTAAATTTTCAGGTAACAATGTGGTGGAGTCTTTGTAAATTTCCAGAAAGTACACATTCATTTGTATTTCGCCAGTAGTTGAAGAGCATAATCCCTAGCGGAGTACAGTAGTGAGTCTGTAACGAAAGTGGCATTAACAACTAGTGACGCTTCAAACCCCTGTTTGTTAGCATCATAATAGGCTTCACTGCTTCACATTGAGGTGGCATGGTGGTATAGTGTTTAGCACTGTCACCTCATAGCAAGAAGGCTCTGGGTTTGAGCCCAGTGGCCGATGGGGGCCTTTCTGTGTGGAGTTTGCATGTTCTCCCTGTCAAGTCAATTCAAGTTTATTTGTATAGTGCTTTTAACAATAAACATTGTTGCAAAGCGGCTTTACAGAATTTGAACGACTTAAAATATGAGCTAATTTTATCCCTAATCTATCCCCAATGAGCACGCCTGTGGCGCCGGTGGCAAGGAAAAACTCCCTCGGACGACATGAGGAAGAAAAATCGAGAGGATACAGACTCAAAAGGGAACCCATCCTCATTTGGGCAACAACAGACAACATGACTATAACATTAACAGTCCTAACATAAAGTCAGCTTCGTTGATGCTATAAACCCCCTACCGACAGAAACCCAAGAGCAAAACCGTTCACAACAACCGCAGTCCTAAAGTCAGCAAGTCAACTGCAGTCCTAAAGTCAGCAAGTCAACTGTAGTCCCCAGTCCCTGTGTCTGTGTGGGTTTCCTCTGAGTGCTCCAGTTTCCCCCACAGTCCAAAGACATCAAGGTTAGGCTAATTGGTAGCTCTAAATTGACTGTAGGTGTGAATGGTTGTTTGTCTCTATCTGTCAGCCCTGCAATGATCTGGTGACTTGTCCAGGGCGTACCCTGCCTCTTGCCCATAGTCAGCTGGGATAGGCTCGAGCTTGCCTGCAACCCTGCATAGGATAAGTGATTATGGATGATGGATGGATGCTTCACATCGAACTGTGTGGGCTAACATTAGAATATTTGTGTAGGTTTTCCTTACAATATGATTTTACGTAGATATTCCATTTCCTTACAATTCCTTTTCCTTACAATAGGTATTTTTTTTAGATTTGTGTATGTATGATGAAGTGTACAATTCAAGGCCTTTCTCCAGCTTGCTATAAGGGGCTTTGTAAGCATTCTTACTTATTACACAGTGCACTTGAATTCTCAATTTTGAGTGGTCAGAAGGTGTGGATTCATTTTATATAATAGCATGGCTCAGATAGTATTGGCTTGGCTGTAACACAGAGACTTGTATGCCAGATGCTCAACATAATCTAAGACTAATAATAAATTAATTTAAAAAAAAGTGATGTCAGTTTGTAAGTAAAAATGTAAGCATATAGTTGTTGATATGGTGAAGTTTTCTTTTAGGAAACATTAATGTCATGAATATTTATAGAAGATTCCTCGAGTCGAGTGTCAGCATTTTCTAACAGTCACAGTGCTTTGTAAAGTTTCTCAGCACAAGAAGGTCTCCAGGACAGAGGAATTTACACTGTCCAGTTTCTCAGTAAACTGATAACCTGCATTTTTTTCTCATTAACTTCAAGAGAGGGAAAAGCTGTAGGTGAGGCAACAACTATGATAGTGTTATAATGTAAATAATGGGAGCTAACTTTTCTTGTGGATGTTATTCCTTACATATCTGATGAACGGTAAAGGATAGGTTACTGATCAGAAGGCTGGGGGTTCCAGCCTGAGCACTGTTAAGCACTGTTGGGGCCTCGAGCCCTTAGCTCTCTCTGCGCCACGGGTGCTGTATCATACATCATGCCTGACCCCAGCTTCCTAACAAGTTGGAGCATGTGAAGAAAAGAATTTCACTGTAATGTATATGTGACTAAAAAAGTCACCAACTGCAAAATACCACCATTGTGAGTGTATTGAAAAGAACTGGAAATGCAGTACTAATACACAAATGTGTTTGTCCAAAGATTTCACTGAACTGCACATGATGAATGACGACACTATACTTGCTCTAGATGAGACAATCCATGTGATCAACATAAAATCAGGAATATTTAACAATTATTTGCTGAAGGCGAAGTGAATATCCGAGGTTATTATTCACTAAGCCTGAGGCGGATAATTGTTTTAGTACAATGGTGCTTAAAATTTTGTGAACCCTTTAGAATTTTCTATATTTCTGCATAAATACCGTATGACCTAAAACATCATCAGATTTTCACACAAGTCCGAAAAGTAGCTAAAGAGAACCCAGTTAAACAAATGAGACAGAAATATCATAGTTGGTCATTTATTTATTGAGGGAAATAATCCAATATTACATATCTGTGAGTGGCAAAAGTATGTGAACCTTTGCTTTCAGTATCTGGTGTGACCCCCTTGTGCAGCAATAACTGCAGCTAAACCTTTCCAATAACTGTTGATCAGTCCTGCACACTGGCTTGGAGGAATTTTAGCCCATTCATCTGTACAGAACAGCTTCAACTCTGGGATGTTGGTGGGTTTTCTCACATGAACTGCTCGCTTCAGGTCCTTCCACAATATTTTGATTGGATTAAGGTCAGGACTTTGACTTGGCCATTCCAAAACATTAACTTTATTCTTCTTTAACCATTTTTTGGTAGACTGACTTGTGTGCTTAGGGTCGTTGTCTTGCTGCATGACCCACCTTCTCTTGAGATTCAGTTCATGGACAGATGTCCTGATATTTTCCTTTAGAATTCACTGGTATAATTCAGAATTCATTGTTCCATCAATGATGGCAAGCCATCCTGGCCCAGATGCAGCAAAACAGACCCAAACCATGATACTACCACCACCATGTTTCACAGATGGGATAAGGTTCTTATGCTGGAATGCAGTGTTTTCCTTTCTCCAAACACGATGCTTCTCATTTCAACCAAAAAGTTTTATTTTGGTCTCATCCATCCACAAAACATTTTTCCAATAACCTTCTGGCTTGTCCACATGATCTTTAGCAAACTGCAGACAAGCAGCAATGTTCTTTTTGGAGAGCAGTGGCTTTCTCCTTGCAACCCTGCCATGCACACCATTGTTGTTCAGTGTTCTCCTGATGGTGGACTCATGAACATTAGCCAATGTGAGAGAGGCCTTCAGTTGCTGAGAAGTTACCCTGGGGTCCTTTGTGACCTCGCCAACTATTACACGCCTTGCTCTTGGAGTGATCTTTGTTGTTTGACCACTCCTGGGGAGGGTAACAATGGTCTTGAATTTCCTCCATTTGTACACAGTCTGTCTGACTGTGGATTGGTGGAGTCCAAACTCTTTAGAGATGGTTTTGTAACCTTTTCCAGCCTGATGAGCATCAACAAGGCTTTTTCTGAGGTCCTCAGAAATCTCCTTTGTTTGTGCCATGATACACTTTCACAAACATGTGTTGTGAAGATCAGACTTTGATAGATCCCTGTTCTTTAAATAAAACAGGGAGCCCACTCACACCTGATTGTCATCCCATTTATTGAAAACACCTGACTCTAATTTCACTTTCAAATTAACTGCTAATCCTAGAGGTTCACATACTTTTGCCATTCACAGATATGTAATATTGGATCATTTTCCTCAATAAATAAATGGTCAAGTATAATATTTTTGTCTCATTTGTTTACCTGGGTTCTCCTTATCTACTTTTAGGACTTATGTGAAAATCTGATGATGTTTTAGGTCATATTTATGCAGAAATATAGAAAATTCTAAAGGGTTCACAAACTTTCAAGCACCACTATATATATATATATATATATATATATATATATATATATATATATATATATATATATACACATATATACACACACACACACACACACACACACACACAGGTGATTTTTTTTTAAATTGTATTTAAAAAATCATTTTTTTCAAACTTCAAAAGCAGCATGCAAATGTAATGCATGCAGACTTGTGTTACTTATCTATGCCAACTCAAATAAATTTCTTTGTTTTTAAATAGATAAAACAAATCACAGTTCCTCCTTACCTTTGAATAATTTTAGACCAAACTTCGTAGCATTTTAGGAATTGTAGTGCTTTTAGGAACAGCATTTTCTTTTGTAATTTGTAATTGTTCCTCATTTACGGTGACAAAGTGATTAGTCACCATTTTGCTGAGTCTCTCCAGATGATTATCGGGAAATAGTCAAAATTTCTCCACCAATCAGCATGTGATTTTCTATAATAACCTGTGTATTTATCATAAACGTATTCTATATAAACATTACTGTTAGTGCTAGAATGAATATACATTATTCACCAACTAATTATGCCAGCTGTGAAAAGTAATATTGCTGGACAATACTTGAATGAGTAGTGTTGCCTTGTCGGTACTGGCAGTACTGTTGGCAGCCATGCAATATTATTCCTCAATTTTGTATCCTTTAATCAATGTGAACAACTTTGTTCAGAATCAGGGGGTAGGCTCATTGGGGAGCTTACCACAAATTCTGAGCTAACAATTTATGATGCTCTGGTTATATTACCACATGTAACTTTGCCAGTGTATTTTGGAACTGGGACAATTATTACTTTTGATTTTTAAGAAGGATGTTTAGCTCTACCACATGCAGAACTCTCATAAACCTACAGTTGAGAAAACTGGTGTAATTAAATGATTCAAATCAAAGACACACACAAAGATATCATTCGTAAAATGGTGCTGGATGAGGATCATTTTCCTACCTGAATTTATTATTGTTGGTCCATGTGCTTGACTAATTTGGTCATCACTGACTAAATTTCTGCTAGAAAAGACAAGATTTAGGGTTTCACAAAATGTCCAGTTTCAGTTTTGTGTGCTGATTCCATGTATGGTATTTATCTTTAAAAAATAAAGTTTATACATATTTACTTATCTACCTTAGTGGCTTCACCTGCATAAAACAAAATCTTGCTTGCTTGGTCCTTATTTTGTATGTATTTTCTCAGAAAGGCTGGGGAATTTGCTCACTCAAGCATTTCCTGTGTGGTGAGGAGATTAAGAGAAAGTGTGTTTGATCTTCTATTAATGTGAAGTTACACATACGTGCAGTCAAATCTGGGTAAATACCAAGGTAGATGGGAACTTGTTTGTTAAAATACCAAATAATATCATTTCATACACATGCGACAATGTTTACTGTTAAAAGCGCTATACAAATACAGTTAGGTCCATAAATATTTGGACAGAGACAACATTATTCTAATTTTGGTTCTGTACATTACCACAATGAATTTTGAACAAAACAATTCAGATGCAGTTGAAGTTCAGACTTTCAGCTTTAATTCAGTGGGTTGAACAAAATGATTGCATAATGTGAGGAACTACAGCATTTTTTAAACACAATCCCTTCATTTCAGGGGCTCAAAAGTAATTGGACAAATTAAATAATTGTAAATAAAATGTTCATTTCTAATACTTGGTTGAAAACCCTTTGTTGGCAATGACTGCCTGAAGTCTTGAACTCATGGACATCACCAGACTCTGTGTTTCCTCCTTTTTAATGCTCTGCCAGGCCTTTACTGCAGCGGTTTTCAGTTGCTGTTTGTTTGTGGGCCTTTCTGTCTGAAGTTTAGTCTTTAACAAGTGAAATGCATGCTCAATTGGGTTGAGATCAGGTGACTGACTTGGTCATTCAAGAATATTCCACATCTTTGCTTTAATAAACTCCTGGGTTGCTTTGGCTTTATGTTTTGGGTGACTGTCCATCTGTATTATGAAATGCTGACCAATCAGTTTGGCTGCATTTGGCTGGATTTGAGCACACAGTATGTCTCTGAATACCTCAGAATTCATCCGGCTGCTTCTGTCCTGTGTCACATCATCAATAAACACTAGTGACCCAGTGCCACTGGCAGCCATGCATGCCCAAGCCATCACACTGCCCCCACCGTGTTTTACAGATGATGTGGTATGCTTTGGATCATGAGCTGTACCACGCCTTTGCCATACTTTTTTCTTTCCATCATTCTGGTAGAGGTTGATCTTGGTTTCATCTGTCCAACGAATGTTCTTCCAGAACTGTGCTGGCTTTTTTAGATGTTTTTTAGCAAAGTCCAATCTAGCCTTTTTATTCTTGAGGCTTATGAGTGGCTTGCACCATGCAGTGAACCCTCTGTATTTACTTTCATGCAGTCTTCTCTTTATGGTAGATTTGGATATTGATACACCTACTTCCTGGAGAATGTTGTTCACTTGGTTGGCTGTTGTGAAGGGGTTTCTCTTCACCATGGAAATTATTCTGCGATCATCCACCACTGTTGTCTTCTGTGGGCATCCAGGTCTTTTTGCATTGATGAGTTCACCAGTGCTTTCTTTCTCAGGATGTACCAAACTGTAGATTTTGCCACTCCTAATATTGTAGCAATTTCTCGGATGGTTTTTTTCTGTTTTCGCAGCTTAAGGATGGCTTGTTTCACCTGCATGGAGAGCTCCTTTGACCGCATGTTTTCTTCACAGCAAAATCTTCCAAATGCAAGCACCACACCTCAAATCAACTCCAGGCCTTTTATCTGCTTAACTGAGAATGACATAACAAAGGAATTGCCCACACCTGCCCATGAAATAGCCTTTGAGTCAATTGTCCAATTACTTTTGGTCCCTTTAAAAACAGGGTGGCACATGTTAAGGAGCTGAAACTCCTAAACCCTTCATCCAATTTTAATGTGGATACCCTCAAATGAAAGCTGAAAGTCTGGACTTTATGTCCATGTTCATTATATAACTATAACTTGAATATGTTTCAGTAAACAGGTCTCATCTCATCTCATTATCTCTAGCTGCTTTATCCTGTTCTACAGGGTCGCAGGCAAGCTGGAGCCTATCCCAGTTGACTATGGGCGAAAGGTGGGGTACACCCTGGACAAGTCGCCAGGTCATCGCAGGGCTGACACATAGACACAGACAACCATTCACTCACACCTACGGTCAATTTAGAGTCACCAGTTAACCTAACCTGCATGTCTTTGGACTGTGGGGGAAACCGGAGCACCCGGAGGAAACCCACGCAGACACGGGGAGAACATGCAAACTCCGCACAGAAAGGCCCTCGTTGGCCACAGGGCTTGAACCCGGACCTTCTTGCTGTGAGGTGACAGCGCTAACCACTACACCACCATGCCGCCCCAGTAAACAGGTAAAAAAAAAAACAAAATTTGTGTCAGTGTCCAAATATATATGGACCTAACTGTAAACTTGACTTGACATGACTTGACACATGTGGCATTGACATGAGTGTCTCTACCTTTCACTCAAATTGGTCTCACCTAGAAAGTCCTGCATACACAGATTTTGTACTCATACAGGTATTGCCTTGAAGTAATTGGTACTGTCCCTCTGAAAGTAGTAGGACATACTTAAAATTCTTTCTCAAATTCAGAAATGTCTTAAATCTCCTAATTAAAACTCCTAAATACCCAAACCCTTCCATAGAATAAAATTTACATTAACAGTTAATGAGGACACTGGACAAATAAAGACATTAGGATTTGATATGAAAAGATAGCTCAGACTTTCAGCTTTTACTTCCTGATGTTTATATCTAGATGTGCCACATTGGTCACATTGGAATTTGCAAAGAAATACAGATATTTGGTTCTGGAACCACCCTCTTCCAAAGTGATGGAAAGAATAAAGTGTGTAGAAAGAAAGGTTCTACTCATGATTCAAAACATACAAGCTCATCGGTCAAGCAAGGTGGAGGTAATGTTATGGCTTGGGCTTGCATCGCTGCTTCTAGAATGGGTTCACTAATCTTTATTGATGATGTAATCCGTGATGGTAATAGCAGAATAAATTCAGAAGTTTACAGAAACATTCTGTCTGGCAATTTATAGAGAAATTCATCTAAACTAATTGAAAGAAACTTCATCATACGGCAAGACAATGATCCGAAACACACTGTCACACAACAAAGGGGGAAAAAAGTGGGAGGTTTTAGACTGGCCAAGACTACTAGACCTTAACATCACTGAGCATGCATTTAACATCCTGAACAGGAGACAAAAAGGAGAAACTCCCAAAACAAACAATAACTGAACAAAGCTATGATACAAGCCTGGAAAAGCATCACAAAAGAAGCTTTGATGCAGTTCTTGCAAGCAAGGTATATGCAACGAAATTTTAAGTATTATTTACTTTAAGACTATCTGTTCCTATCATTTTGATTACCTAAAAACTGAGTGGTCTGCCACCAAAAGTGCAATGTTCTAAGTTTTATCTAGGTGTAAATATCAAGAAAAGAAAGCTGGAATTCTGATCTGTCATCTCATATTCATTTTTTAATTTCAAACCCAAATGTCTTTGGTGTATGTTAAAACAAAAGAATTGGCCTTGTTGTTCCAATACTCACACTCTCTCTCTCTCTCTCTCTCTATATATATATATATATATATATATATATAGCTAGCTGGATAGTATAGTGGTAATGCTCACTGACTACGACGCGGGAGATTGGGGTTCGGATCCCGGTCGGGGCAAAACATCATCCAGTAAGGGTCCTTAGGCAAGACCCCTCATGATATATCAGCCTACCTCAGGAATGAGTGAAGACATAACTGCCATACCGGCTCAGACGTCGCCCGGGTCAACAAGGTCTGCGTCAGTTGCTAGAGAACAAGGTCTGTGTCAGTTGCTAGGGAACCAGGGCAAAGTGATGAGAAATGGACTACTGGAACAAGACCTCGATGGACGAGGACAGAAAATACGGAATTGCTGGAATGCTACTATACAAGCAATCCCAGAGAGAGGGGATACATGCAGCAAATGTGGGACCATTGGATACTTCGAAACCCACAATCAAGGCTAACAAAGAAACAGCTATTAGCCCAGTGTTCCAACATCCGTAATAGAAATCTACTATCACAACTAGAGATTAATGAAATACAACAACGATGCTATGGCAAGGGGGAGCCAGGAAGACAGGTCAGCGGGGAGATGTCATCATCATCCCCACAACCAGAGATTGGGTACCAAGCCCCAACAGCTAACAGCCTCAACACAAGAGCTGCTGACCTGAGAAGGAAGATCGTGACCCAACTGGAAACCTGGAGCCCCCGCCGAATACCGAAGCTGAGTTCCCAAGTACCTTCAGAAGATCTACTAGTAGATGTGAATGCTGCTCTGAAGACAATCTCCACAAGAACCATCACTGAGACCAACAAGCTGATACACAGTATAGCAACAGTAATCATGGAGATGCTTGGACACAAGGTGGGCTCGGGACATAAACAGTATCCACCATGGAAGAGACGATTAGAGGCCAAGATAAAGGCAGCACGGAGAGAAGTTAGCCAGCTAGCTGAACTACAGAAAGGGAACATGGTGAATAAAGGGGCACCCAGGAAGTACAACTCACTCTCCATACCAGAGGCACTCGAAACTGCCAAACAGCGACTAACAGTTCTGGCCACCCGGTTGAAGAGATACACCAAGGAGGGAGAGGCCAGGAGAATAAACAAGCTGTTCTCCACTGAACCAGCCAAGGTGTACTCTCAGTGGCAGGGAAACAACAACTGGTCAGACCCACCAAGAGCTGAGGTGGAAAGACATATGGGAAAGAAAGGCATCACACAACACCGATGCCCAATGGTTAGTGGACCTAAAAGCTGACCACAGCAACCTCCCAGAACAAGAACCAGTAACCATCTCAATGGCAGACGTCCAAGAAAGAGTGTCAAAGATGAAGAGCTGGACAGCACCAGGCCCCGATATGATCCATACGTACTGGCTGAAGAAGCTAACTGCACTCCATGAACGCCTAGCAGCACAGATGAACCAGCTGCTGAGGGATGGGACCCACCCAGAATGGCTAACCCAAGGCAGGACAGTCCTAATCATGAAGGACCCCCAGAAGGGACCCATCCCATCCAACTACCGGCCAATTACCTGTCTCTGCACAACATGGAAGGCCCTGTCAGGCATCATTGCGGCAAAAAATGAGTAAGCATGTGGCTCAATACATGAGCGAGGCACAGAAAGGAATTGGCAGTAACACCAGAGGAGCCAAGCACCAGCTACTGATCGATAGAACAGTCGCCCGAGACTGTAAGAAGAGACAGACCAACCTGTGCACTGCCTGGATTGACTACAAGAAAGCCTACGACTCAATGCCACACACATGGATACTGGAATGTCTGGAACTGTATAAGATCAACAGGAACCTAAGGACCTTCATCCAGAACTCAATGGAAATGTGGAAGACAACCCTAGAGGCCAACTCAAAACCCATTGCCCAAGTCAACATCAAGTGCGGCATATACGAAGGAGATGCGCTATCACCACTGCTGTTCTGCATAGGCCTGAACCCCCTCAGTCAGATCATCACGAAGAGTGGCTACGGGTACCGATTCCGTAGTGGGGCAACAATCAGCCACCTGCTCTACATGGATGACATCAAGCTGTATGCCAGGAACGAGCGAGAAATAGACTCTCTGATCCACACCACCCGGATCTACAGCGATGACATAGGGATGTCATTCGGATTGAACAAGTGTGGCCGGATGGTCTCAAAGAGAGGCAAGATGATCCGGACTGAGGGGATTGACCTACCAGAGGGCAACATAGGTGATATCCAAGACAGCTACAAGTACCTTGGCATCCCACAGGCTAATGGAAACCATGAAGAGGCCACAAGGAAGTCAACCACAGCCAAATACCTCCAGAGAGTAAGGCAGGTCCTGAAAAGTCAGCTGAATGGTAAGAACAAGGTCCGAGTCATCAACATGTATGCACTACCAGTCATCAGATACCCCGCTGGTATCATAAACTGGCCAAAGGAGGAGATAGAAGCCACAGATATCAAGACTAGAAAGCTCCTCACCATGCATGGAGGGTTCCACCCCAAGTCCAGCACCCTAAGACTATACACTAAGCGGAAAGAGGGAGGCCGAGGGCTAGTGAGCGTCAAGACCACGGTCCAGGATGAAACATCGAAAATCCGAGAATACATCAGAAAGATGGCCCCAAAGAATGAACTGCTAAGTGAATGTCTCAGGCAGCAGAACCCTGATGAGAGTGCAGAGGAGGAGGAGGAGGAGGAACAGACAACCTGGAGGGACAAACCCCTACATGGCATGTACCACTGTCAGATAGAGGAAGTGGCTGATATCAAGAAATCCTACCAGTGGCTGGATAATGCAGGACTGACAGACAGCACAGAGGCACTAATCATGGCAGCACAAGAACAGGCCATAAGCACAAGAGCCATAGAGGCCAGGATCTACCAGAGTAGATCAGACCCAAGATGCAGACTGTGCAAAGAAGCCCCTGAAACAGTCCAGCACATAGTAGCAGGGTGTAAGATGCTAGCTGGATCAGCGTACATGGAGAGGCACAACCAAGTGGCTGGGATAGTATACAGGAACATCTGCAACCAGTATGGAATAGAAGTACCCAAGTCCCAATGGGCCATACCACAGGAGGTGGCTGATAACAACAGGGCCAAGGTTCTGTGGGACTTCAGCTTCCAGACTGACAAACAGATCCTGGCTAACCAACCGGACATAGTGGTGGTGGACAAAGAGCAGAAGAGGGTGGTGGTGATAGATGTGGCGATCCCAGCTGACGCCAACATCAGGAAGAAGGAACATGAGAAACTTGAGAAGTATCAAGGGTTGAAAGAGCAGCTGGAACGGATGTGGAAGGTCAAGGGTTGCGTGGTCCCCGTGGTAGTGGGGGCACTTGGGGCAGTAACCCCCAAACTGGGAGAGTGGCTCCAGCAAATCCCAGGAACAACATCTGAAGCCTCAGTCCAGAAGAGCGCAGTCCTAGGAACATCGAAGATACTGCGCAGAACCCTCAAACTCCCAGGCCTCTGGTAGAGGACCCGAGCTTGAGGATGACATGGATACCACCCCCCCGCCGGGGGTGAGAAGGATAAAGTATTGGAACAACAAGGCCAATTCTTTTGTTTTAACATACACCAAAAGACATTTGGGTTTGAAATTAAAAAATGAACATGAGATGACAGATCAGAATTCCAGCTTTCTTTTCTTGATATGTACACCTAGATAAAACTTAGAACATTGCACTTTTGGTGGCAGACCACTCAGTTTATATAAGTGAAAGTGTTTATTTATTTGATATTTGATTTATTTTACATGCTGTCGTTTCTTGATGTCTGTTAAATTATTGCACAAATCCTGAGACAAACCTGGAAAGTACCATGGCCTGGAGTTGAGCTGTTGTTGCTAGTTTTACCTGCATTTTGCTGAGAAGACTCTAGAGTTTCCCTCCATGCACACAATATGACTGTTGACCATGGCAACCACAGACTTGGCATGAACCTCAGACTTTGCATGAAATGAAATCTGTGGGTGCAAACATCAAATTCACCAGAAATAGCAGTGAAAACATTTTAGTCCAAACTGTAAGTAGGCTTCAGTTATGCTTTTAGCCTGGGGGTTTCCCATCTGGCAATGAGGTGAGACCTTACATCGTACCTGTGTTTTATGTATTTTAATTCACTCCTTATGTATTAATAGTAGTTATCATGCAGGATAAATTTATATGATTGATTTATACTCATGATGCAGTTTATAGTAGTGACTCTTTCTGGGGCAAAAGGAGGTCTAAAAAATCAAATATAAAACAAGACCTCTCAACTTCCTTCCACGTAATTCTTCTAATGGTGATGTTTTCAAAGCCTTTGCGTCATATTTTACAAAAAAAAAAAAAAAAACATTCACGAAACTTGGGTATTGAGAAACATATTTCCTGCTGCAATGCAGCTTCCTCCTGATCAATAAAAATAAATGCTTGGGAGTTCAAAATTTACAAGATTACAGATATTCCATAGCCTGATGATTCTCACTTTTCACAGTTTAAGAATATGAGTATGACATAATTTTTAATGCATATTTTGTTGAATATTATCTCATTCAAAGCAAAATATACTCATTCTGCACCTCTCTTGGAATGACTTACTGTAGTAAACATTAGAATAAAAGAATAAAATGTGGAAACTCACCAGTTGAAAATGAAGAGAGATAAAATAGCATGAGCAGCTATTGCTGCAAGGTTGGTGTTCTGTCTCCTCTCACATACAATCACAGTCCATCTTACAACCTCATAACAGTATAGGCAGATAAAAATTGTACTGTATGTGCAAAAGGTGTACTGCTGTATTCAGAGTTTTAGTAAGGAAACTGCCAAAAAAGTGCTCAATTCAACATGGTTCTTACCAAGATGTATACTGCATAGTTGAACTTCAGAGATGAAAGTATATGGTGAACAGTGTAGACAAGTGTATCATATATAGTAATACAATTAACAAAATAGTAGAAACTGACAAAACTGAATACATCATTTCATTTACAGGCTGATTTTATTCCTGTCATATGAAGTACATATGAAAACACACCTTTATCATAAAGTGTTCAGTTTGTGTAGTGTATTCAATTAGTGTATATGTTTGTATATGTTCATGTATATATTAGTATAAAAGGCGTAAAATGTTTCAAGTATGTACAAAAGTCGGCAGTGAGTTCAGGAGGCTGGAGCATTACACATAGTGCATGTGATGCAAAGACAAGAAGAAGAAGAAAAAAATTCTGGGAAATCTTGTTGTCTCACAAGGCTGGCTGCGTCATTTCCTTCGATGTGGTTTCAGGTCTTTAAAATGTTATGCCGGGCTGCGACCATGACTAGTTTCAACCTCTGTGCATAGAGAAATGAATGGTCATGATAGGAACATGTTTTGGCAGGGCCACAGACCACAACCAACATCTAGTAAGTAGAACAACTACACAATGGCACACAAAACTACTGCTGGTACACTTTAACATAATGGTACAATTAACTTTTTTTTAATTTTATGACACAATGAACAAATACATTACTAATGTTAATGAATGAGATTCTCATGTTTGAAAATGTACTTATTGTGCATTCAAGATGCTCTGGTAGTGACACTAAATAATGGTTCTGAAAGTGATTAGTCTATCAATAGTTGTATTTGATTACCAATTAATGTAAACTATTTTGCTAAATTATGTACACCATTACTTCTGTTTTGTCCTATTGTTCATGGGAATTTAACTTAAGTGTAATGTGTCTTCTACACTTCCCAGTGATCTTCCTCTTCCTTGTCCTGTTAACTGTCATCAAGTTAGCAAACACAACAGCTCCATGCACTGAGAGCTGCAGTAAGACTATTCACAAAGGAGTGAAGCTCAGCAAGTTAATGAAGAGGAACACTGCAGAACTAATAAAAACATATGTAAGTACATTTTCAATCTGATGCCTTAGACGCATTCATGTTCATACATTTAGGTGAACAGTCATGGAGATGTAGATTGGTGTTCTAATTCTAATATGGTCAAATACTTTCAACTTGTGTATAATGACTGACAAGATAATGCCTCCCATTCACAACCTCGTGTGTAACATTTGTGGGTGTTGGTAGGTACATAAATAGCTACAACAGTATACATCACTGGGTCGGTTTCCGCAACACAAACTGTGTCTAGCACTTGTGTCCAAGTCTAGCACTTGGAATAGAATGAAATGGGGAACTATCACTCACACATTTAGTCAAGAATTAGCTGTAATAGATATAAATAGATATGTCTTTTGATATAAACAATGTTCACATCACCTGAAAATGTGTCAGTATTTTGGTATAGTCTGGTTGATGTAATGGAAAATGTGAAAGTAGAATCAATTGCTTGTTTACTGTCAATGCGCTTGCAATTTGTGTTTATGGTTCAGGTCACTTTTAAACTAAATAATGAAATTTCAATTCCTTGCTGCAATTGATCTCATTCAGCTCATCAGTTAAGGTAAAACAAGGGTCATGAATTGAAAAGGCAATTGAAAAGGGCTTACAGTCAAGACAGGCTTTGATTTTGAGGCTATTGATTTGAAAAGTATGTAATGCTCTTTATGCTATGTAACATTTAGCAAAGAGGAGTAATAACAGAAGAAAATCTGCTTAATCACAGTTGTCAAAATAAATACAATGTTGATACAATTTCATTGACGTCTCTTAAAGCACTTCAGATGGATTCTATACTGACAGTAAAACAAGACATAAAAGCTAAAAATATTCCTTTGTCACTGTACAAAGTTAATAAAATATTTATTTTCTCTCATCCAGCAAGCCAATGAGGGAGACTTTGCAAAGCCGTTATGCAAAACGCAAATGAACAACATTCCAGTATCAAGCCTCTCAGGACAGACTTCAGCTGATCGCACGTTAAACATTTACACACGTCTAAAGGAGTTCTTGCCTCACATAAAGAAAGTTCTGGAGCAGCAGTCAGACTTGATGCCTCCTCAGAGCCCTTTGCTTAACAGCCTGGATGAGACTTGGCAACGAACTGGCCACCTCATCCACAAGGTGAACTGCATTTTGCAGCTCTTACAGCCCAACATTCCTATACCCGAGCCAGCATTCAGACCCACCGGAATTCCCCTGCCTCAAAATGTGTTTCAGCAGAAGGTCTATGGGTGTGTCGTCCTGACTCGGCTTAACGAGTTCCTCTTGAGAGTCGTTGATGAACTGAGGTCACTCAAGGGTAGCATGTGTGTAAAAAAAAAAAAAGGAACTGTGGTGATGTCATAGAACTAGTGGACAATGATTTGAAATGATTTGTCTTTGAGGTTTGACTGGTATATTTATTAATTATTTATTTTTCACATACAGTAAATATAAGAAAGTAGTCCCGAAAAACAGCTACATATGTTTAATAATTTCATTTACAGAGGTATTTATTCCATTAATTTATTGTTGTCATAATTAATTAATGTATTACTTTGATGCACAAATGTTCCTAAATGACTATAAGTTATACCTGTTCATTTTGCAACACTCCATTTTTTTGGCATTGATGGAAAATCTTAATTTCTTATCACATGGTGACAACGGGTCTGAGAGTTTACTTCAACAAATGATCAACCGATGTTCTTAGCAAGTATTTGATGGAATCAAGTATTACTTAATTTAGTTGTGTTTAGGAGTAACTGCATGTGTTACTCCTCTGTAGACAGACAGATCAGACCTAGTATTGCACTTTGACCCAGATTAAGATTTCCTGCCACTGAGGGTCATACACACACACAATTTTATATATACACATATACATACACACACACACACACATATATATATATATATATATATATATATATATATATATATAGTTTTGTATGATGATGTTTGACTGCTCAGGAATTCACAAATATTGTGATATGAGGTGTTAGCCATATTGGCTTTTGTGGTACATGCTTGCTTGGCTTGAATAAACTGGTGTATGGAGCCGGTGCATTTGGGCTGCTGTCTGAGACTTCTGAGACATGTGTTGAAACAGGTTTAGTAGACAGGAAGTGAAAGAGACTGTGATATCAGCCCTTAATGACGCATTCAGCTAAACACATCAGATAGGAAAGAAAAAACACTGACTAGCTGTCGCCCCTGTCACAAGATGGGTGTCTGAGAGGTTGTTGTTGTTTGTGTGTGTGTATGAAATAAGTTTAAGGCACTGTTTAGTAGGCTAGGACAAGACATACTTATTCTTGTGAAATATTTTGTTCAGTTCCGATACTGAAATGCTCTACAATATGAATAATTTTAAAATTATTTATATTTCAAATTACTATTTACACAATTAATGTATATACTGACATATATAAATACAACAGCCGTACAACACATACATATGTGTGTTTGGATTTTTTCTACACTAAAAAACATGGCCATTAGAAACCATATAGCTCATTGTTCTTTTCTCAGTTTAGATTAAGTAACGATTAATTTGTATCAAAATAGTTTACCCTTTGCCCAGTGTACAACTACAGTATGCGGTGATGAGATTCCAAAGCCTAATGCAGTGGACTAAGCCACTGCTGTCAAAACTGTAGCCAAGCTATAAGAATGAGTGCTTTCTAGTTATCCTGTGGTAAATTGGGCACTGTGGTTAAAAGAACAAATTTATCAGAAGTAGCACCAAAATATAATACTCTTTTCCCCAGTCACGTTTTTGTAAAAATGGAAGCTGGGAGATACATATTCGGTCAAGTTTGAAGTTCCTCATTGTGATCTGTGGACTATGCGAGCAATGCTGACAAATTAAATTAGCATACTAAATTACAGCACATGTTTTGGAACTATAATAAAAGCTAAAGGTTTTATTATAGTTCTAAGTATTA
>NC_083596.1:27190460-27220460 GCF_027579695.1 Neoarius graeffei | reverse complement strand
CTTGAAGAGGTCCTTACCACAAAACACCATTCCATATTTTGTTGCCTTTTTTTTAAAGTAGTTCTCGTCCTCCGTTGGTTCAGTAATATGCTCTGCCATTTTCTTCCCGTTTAGGGTTTTTTGGCAGACCAACTTAAAAAGGTGCATTACTGCCACTGACTGGGCTGGAATGTGGAGCAGGAGATTTAGAGCAGCTACCCTTCAAGCCATTTCTCCCTTTTTAAAATACTTAAGTGATCTGACTTGTTGCACTCCATTTTGTTTCTCTATTCACAGTATGAGCTGATATCCTTATATGATTTGATTAGCCAAATCAAAGCATGCAATTGCTCATCCAGTGAACGTGGATAGAGAAAGATGTAATGTAATCTAAAAAAAAGGACTGATCCCTACAGTTTACCTTTTTTCTTGGCAATACTCCAATATAAAGCTTCACCATAACCTTGGTCATTTAATTTCCAATTTAATGCTTTGAGCACAAAACTAGATCAAGCTTGCATCTAGTAAGATACAACCATCTGAAATTAATCCTGTCCATGTCTTGAGCATCTCCAAGGATAAGAATGTTCTGGACTACAACTAGTTTAAATAGGACATAGTACATAAGTTAGTGGCCTTGTTACTTTGGTTTACATGGTAAATGTTTTCATATAAAACATTTACCATTCAATCACATGATTTCATGCAAAGGCAATCTATAGGCCACAGTTACATTTTACCCATTATCCAACTTCATGGAAGTCCTCACACAAACACCCCACCCCGATCTTAGGCATACTTCCCCAGATTTAGTAATCAGTACTGGTCAGTAGCTTGTAACAGCACAAGTCTCAATGCAAGTGGTACCTGCTGATGAACTGGTTGGCAAATCAAAGTGCTTGTGCCCTGGCACAGCTAATAAAACATTTAGCATTTTGATTACCATATCAGGATGGTCAGACACATGAGCTACATTACACATTGGCAAGCCATTTTAGCATAATTGAATTTCACTCCTACCTTGGAGCTGAGCACAATATGCACCAACAGTGAAACAGAATTGAGAATAAATCAGGGTTTTAGACAGTGAGTAACTTCCTTCCATGACATGCTCCAAGAATGCTGTAAAACATTTTTCAAAGTTACATCCAAAATCCACTTCATTAGCATGATTAAGGAGCCTTTACGTTAGATGCATCCATAAAGTCTAGATACTCCAGAGCCGATTTGTTTCGGAACTAACATGCCTTTCAGTTAATATACCAGCTTAAAAAAGGTGCCAAGTAAAGTCATCTGAAATTAAAAGTTGTCTATGGCATTTTCCTACATCTTACAAGAATATCATGGGGAGGAGATCTGATCATTTTGATATGCTGAGGGTTGCTTCTCAGTTTTCCTACTTCTTGAAGTAAACCATAGGGCCCTACAGAAACAGCCAAAACACAAGGAGCTTTAACCAATTAGCATATCCTCTCCGTGCTTCCACGGAAGGCGGTCGCATTCTGCTCTCCCTTTCCCTCCTTTTTTTTCCCTGCTTGTGCTTTGTGTCTTGTCTCGTCTGCTGTACTTTTTGAAGAGACTCTTCCTGCATTACTTTCTAAACTAAAAAGCATGGAATTGATAAACTGATCTCCTAACGAAATTGACACAGTTTTGGGTTCGGGGGAACCCGTTTGTCCTGCCGGAACGTTTGCGGCTGGTTACACGATGGACATGTGGGAGCGGTGGCGGGTCGTGTGCCTGGCGATTCTTTCTGTGGAGGACATTGAAGGTACCTATTCGGAACCATGATTACAGGACTTTCGCTGATTGGATTAGGCATTGCCCTGGTATATTGAGGAAATCAGACAACGGTGACAGCTATTCAAAGCCCCACAAAGCTGCCCGATATTGGAGTGGTGGGCAAAGCTGTTGGCACTTGGACTGTGGACATTCAGAACTTTAACCACAAAATGGTTGTTATCTCGGAGCAGCTTTCAGCTTTGCAAGGAATACGTTTTTCGGAGATCAATTTGAATAGAATGGACAGATATGGACAAGCGGTGTGGACGTGCAAAGACTGCATCTGGAAAGACCAAACAATTCATATCTTATCGACATTCGGCGCCCTGAGACAGAACCGGCCTTGTTTTAGGCCGTTGCTGAGAAAACATTTCCCCCTGAAGGTCAATGCCGGGAGCCACTCTCATTCCTCGAATTCCTCTCTAACTCTCCGCGGTCGCCATTTTTACCCCCAGTGTGACAAGCGGGTGCGTGACCAGCGCCTTCATGGCTGCAGGAGTGGACGGCTGCTTGCTTGCGCTGGATTACCTCCTCCCCACCCCCCTCAAGTCCCGTGTTTAAAGTGTACCTGTGTTGTAGTTGTGCTTATGCAAAGGTTTTTTTTTTTTTTTTTTAAATGTTCCCACACTGTACTCCTAACAGGAGCATAGTGGGGGGGGTTTCTTTTTTCCTTATCTCTCCTCATGTTGTGTTTTCCTTTTTATCTTTATCCCTGTATTCCTGTCCGTCTACCCTATGTCAATTGTATGTTGTATATGTACGGACAGGTTGACGGCTAATTTCGCTGGTACATGTGACTAGTGACAATAAAGGGCATCATCATCATCATCATCATCATATCTACAGAACTGCATCACCAAGATAGTGGTGATGTGCAGAAAAACATTGTGACCATTTAAAAAAAAAAAGAAATGTATACCAGCAAATTGCATTCCCTTCAAAAGCTGAAGCATACAGGCACCATCAGTCCATCTAAATTTACCCACAAGTGTATTTATGCCCACTGCATGCTCTGTGTGGGGAATCTGTGCACCCTCAGCTTGGTTAGGTGCCAAAAAGGAGTTGCTGTGCTTGTGTACACCTGGCAAAAATAAAGGCTTCTTAAACTTACCCACTTATTCCACTTGAAATTTGACTGAACCACCTGCTGGATTTGGAACACCAACATCCTGAACTATTTAGTATTTGGGACTTCAAAAGGCTTACAAAAGTACAGATGCCTCCCAATATTTCAAGGCAGGTTTTGCACATGCACAAATGTTATAGGAAATTCCTGATAAAGAAATACCTTAACAAAAGATAAGCTCCAACATGGACTTAACAGTAACAAACCAGGGCCTAAATCTAGCATATTATGCCTTTTAGCCTTGTCTACATTTAGATAAGCATGCTAGTTTAGCCAAGCTTGTCTAATATCTCATCTCATCTCATTATCTCTAGTCGCTTTATCCTGTTCTACAGGGTCGCAGGCAAGCTGGAGCCTATCCCAGCTGACTACGGGCGAAAGGCGGGGTACACCCTGGACAAGTCGCCAGGTCATCACAGGGCTGACACATAGACACAGACAACCATTCACACTCACATTCACACCTACGGTCAATTTAGAGTCACCAGTTAACCTAACCTGCATGTCTTTGGACTGTGGGGGAAAATGGAGCACCCAGAGGAAACCCACGCGGACACGGGGAGAACATGCAAACTCCACACAAAAAGGCCCTCGCCGGCCATGGGGCTCGAACCTGGACCTTCTTGCTGTGAGGCGACAGCGCTAACCACTACACCACCGTGCCACCCCCTTTGTCTAATATATATATATATATATATATATATTTTATATATATAAGTCCAAAACCCACATCCATATATATATTTTAACAAATCTGCCTAGAGCCTTCAGACAAACCTGATAAACCATTCTCCACCTCACAGGATGCTTTGTTGGCCTCCGGTCTTCCTGTTTAACTGCAGTCACCATTTCTTTTGTCTGATTGCTGGGAAGCACTGAAAAGTTAAAGCAGACTTAACTCCACATGTTACATCCAAAAGCACTACAGGTTTCTGGCATTGCTCTTTTTAGGTGCAACTTCATCTGTAGATGCTGACTGAATTGGGCTTACAAAGTCACTTGCGCACACTTGTGCCCATTGTCAAAACAGCTTGGCTGGATAAACAAATCTGACTTCACATGAAAGGCCCTATAATGCCATACTTGCTACCATGAAGTCAAGCCCATGCATTCTAAGGCCAAGCACTAGCTAGAATGATGGTCATCTGTCCAGAAAATTGACCTCACCTTGCTATAGCTTGCAGTTGCACTCACTAGGCAAGCCCCCCCCCGGCAAGAGAGCAGAGTCTGCCATAATTGCCCATGTGACTTGTTTTGGTGAAAAGTAGGTCAAACACCTCAGTGGTAATGACCTTGCTGCTTACTTGCTTTGGTAATTTTCAGAATCCCAAAACACAGGATGCATTTTATCTTGGCAAAACAGCAACACATTGTGCTGCATGCACTGTGTACCCTACATCTCAACACTAACAGCAATAGGGCATGGAACATTTTGCCCAGAACTAAACTTTGCAGTCAGCACCTTTAAAGTTAATAAAAAGCACTGAACTGTTCATGATTTAGGATTTAACATTTTATTGTAAAACTATATACTGAATATTTCACCATGGGTTGAATGTTAAGGTTAACTGCATCCAGCTACAAATACAGTACAATGTGATAAACATTAGGAAACACGATACTTAACTGTGTAGACAGCAGTTATCACCAGATCAATATATATATATATATATATATATATATATATATATATATATATATATATATATGAGTGATTCCACGCTTATGGGTACTGAAATGGGGACATGAACTTATTCACCTAAAACCATTTCTTTTTTTAACATCAGGTCACAAAACATGTAATCTTTAATGAATGATATGTTAAAAGATAACCTTAATTTTCTGAGATGTAATAAAAACATATTTATATGCCAAAGTCAAGCCTATGAGTTCCAAAATGATGTCTGTTACATTACTTCTGTTACGATTGTCCATCTCACGTCTGTTACAAATTAATTACAATCTAGCTATATACCATGTTAACCTTATTGAAAGAATGTGTATGTTTATTCTACTACACATGTTTATTAATTATATTTGCTAAAACATCACCTTCCTATGTTTCAAAATGTAATTCTACATTGTTAAAATTGAGAATATATATGTCCACAACACTTCTGTTACGTTCTGACTTTGGCATATAAATATGTTTTTATTACATCTCAGAAAATTAA
This sequence comes from Neoarius graeffei, assembly GCF_027579695.1. Classification (NCBI taxonomy): domain Eukaryota; kingdom Metazoa; phylum Chordata; class Actinopteri; order Siluriformes; family Ariidae; genus Neoarius; species Neoarius graeffei. The sequence continues at coordinate 27,215,399 of NC_083596.1, read as the reverse complement.
AGTTATCTTTTAACATATCATTCATTAAAGATTACATGTTTTGTGACCTGATGGTAAAAAAAAGAAATGGTTTTAGGTGAATTTTTAAAAATAAGTTCATGTCCCCATTTTAGTACCCATAAGCGTGGAATCACTCATATATATATATATATATATATATATATATATATATATATATATATATATATGTTGTAGTATTACTGCTATATAGCAGGAGCTTATAAAGGCAGTAAGCAGCATGCAAATCAGTATTTAAAATGAAAAGTTGGTAGCTAGCATTAATTACTTGTATAAAAAGGCACATAGTTGCTGACTTTGAAAGTAGTCAGTCACTCTTAGGCAGGACAAGTGTCTAGACAACTAAAATGCATGGAAATTAAAAAACAAAAACCCTGCACATTAACTGAGCAAATAACTAAAATTTTAACTGTTGTAGCAGTAAATAAAAAAGTGGAAATTTCATTGCTTAAACAAACAGTAAAAGCAATGAAATACATAACCTAATGTTTTTCCTTCATCTGTACTGGGATAACAGTCTCCCCAGGACATCTGTTGTAAGATGCACCAACAGGTACCTCAATTAAGAGAACCCCTTCTGGAGAAAGGGAAGAATTCATCTTTTGCTGGTCAACATCTGTAGGTAGCCTGTCACATGAAAAGCAAGTTAAATCAAGCTATGATCCTGCCAGAGAAAATAAGTGTGAGCACTACAAAAATATTATTTCTCATTATTGCACTGAAAACCTGGCACTATCAAGTAACTAGCCAGCCATTTGACAGGAAGTGAAGTTAGTCTAGCCTTACTTGTACTTCCTTGTAAAAGTCCTGGAAGTGGCCCCTTGGTTATAGTGCCTTTCCTCATGTTTACCTTTGAATAAAAATTTGAACAAATGCCCATCTTGAACTACTCCAAGCATGGCTATTCAATACCATTTGCCTAGAAGCCTTCAGGATTTCTTGAAAAGACAAGTATGACATACCTACTACTTCCAAGTAGCCTGCATTGATTTTGACACCAATTTCCTCTGGACAAAAAGTACTGACATCTAAAGAAATTCTCCAGGTCTTTGGATCACATTCAACATGTCCATCTCTGGATGAATGGGGGACTTCTGGACAAACCGGAGTTACCAAAGAAAGTGATCGAAATCCAGGCCAGGAAGAGGTTTCTAGTGTTTTCCTAGCTGTCTTTAACCAGCTACTATCATCTAGTTCAAGGAAAAAAGGTGCTCCCCTGCACCAATTTAAAATGCTTGACTTTGGCCAGTCCTGGAGAGGATCCCAGCTACCATTCCGATTGAATAGAGGACGAGACATTTTTAAAAAGTCAAACAAATCTTGTTTGTGAGATCTTGCAATATAGATAACTATAGCAGAAAGCAAAATAATGCTTTTCATAGGGTTACCTTATAAACTTCCATAACCTGCCCCTTTTATACAGGGGCTGCCTGTCCCCTCCCCCAAACACTTCCAAATCCCACACCTCAACAAAAGGGTGAGGCAAAGCTTTCACTAGGATGCCAAAGTCTGACATACCCACAGTGACAATCCTCCCCATATTAAACAGCTCTGAAGAGATGCAAATTCTTGGCAGATTACAATAAGTACATTGGTGATTATGCCCTCAACTGCCTCTGTAATCTAGTCACATCGCAGTGCTCTTTACTTCACTGTATAACAGTGCCTAGCTGGCTGGAAACAGTATGTGCGCTTCACCAGTGGAAGAGAATTGGGTTCCCTTGTAAGCATTCTAAAAGCCTGCATAGGCAAGCTAATGCCAGTACACAATTCAACACTGTTTTAACTGCAATTTACAGTGGAAGTGTCTAGATTTAAAACAGCAATTATTTAAGCACTTCTGCTCAAAGATTAAACTTGAAGCCAGTTTATTTACACCATAAGTACCACCTTAAAATAAGATGAACAAGCAATTCTGGTCAAGATGGTTGATCATTTTTGTAACTGCTCTGACAGTGCCAGCTGCAAATCAAAACACAGGTTATATTAATGAATTCATTCCAAGGCTGAGTTGTTCCAAGTAACCACATTAAAAAGTTACGGTGAAATTTCCTGCAAGTAGTTTTTTTTTGCAGCACCCAGGGAGCAGTTGAGGATTAGGTGCCTTGCTCAATGGCACACCAGCCATTCAAGCCAGCAACCTTTTAGTCCTAAAGCACCTTCTCCATCCCTTAGGCCAAGGGTCATCAAAACTACGGCCCACTGGCCGACTCCGGCCCCCCACCACTTGAACCAGCCCTATGAGGCAATCCCCAAAAGTGGTCATGGCCTATTTTTTTAAATTGCTTTTTGGTAAATAACATCTGCATCTTGTATTTTGTTGATTTTATCAATTAAAATTGATATTTAGTTATAAAATGAACTACTCATTTTCCGAATTTTCGTCATATGCTCACAATCAAGCAGGGACAGGCAGTGCATGCGCAGAGAACTGTCAGTGTTCAGGACAGCAAAATGGCTAGCGGTAAGTGAAAAGTTGACAGAGTGCAGAGTTTTTAAAGAACAGTGGAGCACCGATTATTTTTTCGTTCAGTGTAAGGACCGTGCAGTTTGTCTTGTATGTAAAGAAAGTGTCAGTTGGGGAAACCGGGTATGGTTGTAACACGGGGGGAGTTGTAACGCCACTAATTCCACCAATCAGGGATAAGATACAAGTCATGTGGCAATTAGAATCTCTTCATAGTTCCTTTTCGACCACGCATGGACATTTGGAAATTGTTGGCGCAAGTTCTCACGGAGAGAAGTGAAAAAAAACAAAGTCTGAGGTAAGAAAGTAACTTTTTTTTATATTATTTTTTTCCTAGTGCTTTACACATTGTAGGTAACGTTGTATGAGTTATATCAGGTCAAACTACAGTCTCTAAGGTAAAGAATGGTGTACTTATCCCCTGCTAATGTCAAAGCACCATGCTAATACAGCTAGCTAAGCAATGGATGACAGTGGTGGGGTAGGTTGTAACAAGTTTTTTGAAAGTGTTACAACCATCCCCTTACATACAAAAAAGATTTTTTTGTGATTTTGATAATTCTGCAGAATGCCTAGAACATGGGTGAGGAAAACAACTCGTGGAGTAGATGCTAAACTACTAAAAAGAGCAGCAGAAGAGATTAGGAAAGGTACATCTGTAAGGGCATCTGCCATGTTACCCTTAACAGATATTGGCAGAAGTATAAACTGTTGAAAGACCAGGGATCTCAGGATTTTCAATATGGAGAGTGGATTGTATGTCATACAACATAGTTGGTGAATCTATTTTCCATGTTCATGCAATAAATCGGCATATGAAATGGACTTCTGTTTTTTTTTCTGTTTTTTAACTACCTGTTACAACCTACCCCAATACGTGTTGCAACCTATCCCAGTAGTGGGGTAGGTTGTAACAAAGGTACACTCTGTATTTGACATAATCGGACAAATTTTGTGATGTAGTTGAGATTTAAATGGTTGCAAACTGCAGTAGACAAATGTGGGTACTTTGCCTAAAAGTTCTACAACTGTAGTTTAAAAAGAAATGAGAGTTTTATGTGCTGAAGAAAACTCCTGAAGAGGAGACAGGATTCGGAGGATGAAATGTGGACTGACTGCACAACAGTGTATCCCTTCGCCAAACCCAGATCAACCAGGCTGCTGTCCGAGCTAGCTACAAGGTAGCTCACCTACTAGCTACCCATGGAAAGCTGTTTACTGATGGGGACTTTGTTAAAGTACGCATGCTTGCTGTGGCCGAGGAGGAGGGGTGTCCCGACAAGGACGCGCTCAACGCAATGAGTCTCTCCACACCTATGATCAGGCGAACTGAAGATTTGGGGGACAACGTGTATGACCAGCTGAATATGAGAGCGTCAGAATTTGAGTTTTTTGCTTTGGCCATGAATGAGAGCAATGACATGCAGGACACAGCACAACTGCTGTGATCTATTGCTCACATTATAATTCTGTTTAAGTGTATTTATGTGACCCCTGCCTTAGGCCATGGCTGTGTGGAAGGGTTAGTCAGGGTCACTTAAAATGTGAACAAAAACCCCCTTACTCTAGGAGCAAGCCCCCCCCCCCCCAAATCTGGGAAAGTCTTTGTACTGTAACTTTGCAGTTTTTCCATGTTAGGAAACTTGTCTTTTTTTATAGCTGCTTTAAAAACAACCCCACTCCAAGATGTTCCATGCTAAAAATACAACAAGCTGATATTTGGTCATTTGTGAAGTCAAGCATTATTCACTGACAAATTGCTGTTGTACAAAAGGGGAAGGGGGAACCCACCACACCCAACTTCAGGGCACATTACAGGTTTGATTTTGCTACACAGCATGCTCAAATGTATTACTTATTTGGGCATCAAGCAGACCCAATACCACAATGCATCATTAACAAGTCTATGCTCCATTTCACCACACCTGCTTTTTAAAATAAAAAAAAACAAAAAACAAACAAACAAAAAAACACCCAATTCAATAAAGATGCTTTTGAATATTCAAGAGAAATGAAACAAGACAGATTTCATTTCCTGCTTTAATGCCAGACAAATATACCATCACCCAGTATTTGAAATCCCTCAACAAGTGACAACCACTCCTTCAGATTCCACATTCAATTTGCATTTTCAGTGATAAACATTGGGAAATTGAGCCAATTTAATAGAGGAACCCAAGATTAGATACAAGTGACAAAAGAAACATGCAAGACTGGACAGTGGAGCACACTGCTGCAGATGGCCTCCCACTTTCTGTATAAAGAGAAAAAAGAAACAGGATAATTAAGGTGATGCAAACTAATCTCCCTTTAGTGCAATTATAAATCTCAAAGAAAACTCAACTATACAGCCAAGAGCTTTTCAAAGCTCTTGTTCCAGATTTAGTCACAAATACTACTTGCTTTGAAAAGCTTTTCTAGATTTGAGTGTGGTGTGGGGAGTTACCCATGCAGCCACAAGAATATTAGCAAGGTCAGGCACTGAAGTCATTTGGGGTGCAGTCAGTGCTCTGGACTCTGCAGGCCATCTGAGCCCTTTCATTGCAAACATGCTATTCTGGAACTGGCTTTGTGCAGTGGAAAACTAATGCTAGTGCACAAAAATATCCTATACAATTGTGGGTTTCCAACTTCATGTCAGTTTGGGGAAGGCCCATATGTAGTATAATTGTTAGGGGCCCACAAACCTTTAACCATAGTGGAGTTCCAGAAATTCAGTTTAAATTAAAAAAAAAAAAAAATTTATATTATATATATATATATATATATATATATATATATATATATATATATATATATATATATATATATATATATATATATACACACACACATATATATACACACACACTACAGCCACCAAGACCAACAAAAGCAATTAACTAAAATGCGTATAAGCTGTCCAAATTAAGCATAGTGCCACAGGTCTTCTGAATTAGCTGATAGTCTGACAGCTTGCAGTTTCCACTCTATTGAGGTTTTTCACCCATGTCACCAAGTCATGTGATGCATCATTAGGCTGCCATTTTGGACGTCACGGCTCAAATCAGTTTGAATGCGAGGAAGGCGACAAACGAAAAAAGAAAAAAAAAAAGGAGCAAGATGCAGAAAACACCTTCACTATCCAGTGACATAGGGCATTTACAGGATGAGCAGAGGGAGAGGTATTTGCAAAAATTGAGGTTAGCAGGCTTAGAGAACAATGTTTACCTGCTTCCACCAGGATTGTTCACTGACATACGGAAGTACACGAAGCCCTTGTCTTTACCTGACTTCGGCCCACATGATCTGTATACCCATGTCGTTAAAAACCCATCGCCATACACAGGTATTGATCTGAAAGCATACAAGAGTTTGGATGCCTACAAATATTGTGTCAGGCTGGGTAACATGCCTACATCAGTGGGTTGTCCCTGAAGCCAGTGGTCACCATCTTATTACAGATGAGGTTTGTTCACGTTTTCATTTACTTTTGGTCCTCAGGATAAACAATGTTATTAAATGTCATTGAAATAACCTTAGTCTGTTGAGACCTGGCCTGTTATAAATTTGCTGTTACCAGGCAATGACCAAGAACTGTATTATTAGGGTGAGTGTCTGTTGTAGCAGTGTACTAGCAGCTAGCACTAGCTAATGTCAACATAGTAGCTGGTATGTTACTGTAGCAATGTTTACGTTCAGTCATTTGGATGACTGTTAAAACCTTTGTCTCAAGTTTCCTTTACTGTATTTACTAGTTTACTGTAATTATGATCCGGCAGCTATTTACACCGGATCCAGTGTAAATAGCTGCCGGAGCGCGCTCCAGCTTGCTCCCCCTCAAATTAAGCAGCGCGCTCCGGCTTGCTCCTGAAGTGCTCTGGGAGCAAGCTGGAGCGTGCTGCTTAATTTGAGGGGGAGCAAGCCGGAGCATGCTCCGGAACCTTGGCCGGAACACTCTGGGAGCAAGCTGGAGCGTGCTGCTTAATTTGAGGGGGAGCAAGCCGGAGCATGCTCTTGCAGCTATTTACACTGGATCCAGTGTAAATAGCTGCTGGATCATAATTACAGTAAACTAGTAAATACAGTAAAGGAAAAACTTGAGACTGAAAGGTTAACAGTCATCCAAATGACAATGTAAACATTGCTACAGTAACATACTAGCTACCATGTTGACATTAGCTAGCTTGACCTTCAAAATGGCGGACACTGGGGCGTCACGTGACCCTGTGACATCAGGTGAAATACCTCAATTAGCATCCAATATGCAGCCTTCATTAACACCACCTGAGCTACTCAGTGAGACATTTGGCTTATTGGTCTGCAATCACACCTCAAAACATGGCAGGACATACCTCAGTGCAGGATTTGAAAGAGTTTAGGCAAAAGGATTTCCTCCAAAAGGGTCAAAAGTATCAGCTTTTACACCAGTCTGTGTAGCTGGACCACCCTGCAAAATATTACAAAATGACTACTTGAGTAACTTGACAGGAAGTCAATCCATTCAGACCATATTATACACAATTTAGCTTAGTATTAGCTCAATGTAAGCTACCAATTGTAGAGACCTAGTCAACTTTGCTTAAAAAGTCACTCAAGTGAGATTTGCTTTTGACATAGTATTGTCTCCATTTACTGTAGTTGCAGGTAGTGCCAAATGGCTGCTTCCAAAAGAGTCATCAAAAAGACTGGCAGCTGGTAAAGGATCTGGGCCTGATGGGATTGGCACTGGATTTTGAGTGAAAGCAGCATCCAGGAGCACTCCTGCTGAGGAAGGGGTCAAACCTGGAGCAGTTGTTGTAGAGGCCTGCTGAACTGGAGGTTTAGGAGGCTCTGAATACAGACAAAGTGCATTTCTCATCTTTATAAGCAAGTCAAATTGTGTCTCAATTAGGAGGTTGAGAGAGACCTCCAACTTCAAGAGTTAGGCTTTTGATATATTGTACATGTTCATTACACGAGGACATTATATTAAGCCTTTATGCTTATAGCTCATGAAAATCAAATCCAGTATCTCAAATTTGAATCCCCCCCCCCAAAAAAAAAAAGTTACAATACAGAAAGGACCAACTTCTGAAAAGCTGGTTCATTTATACACTCAATACCTGGTTGGGGCTTGTTTACCAAGAATTACTGCATCAATGCAGTGTAGCATGGAGGCAAGGAGCCTGCAACACCATTGTGTCATTGAATGCCAAGTTGCTTTGATGGCCTTCAGTGGTCTGCATTTTGGGGTTGGGCATTTCATCCTCTTAATACCCCTTTAGATCCTCTATGGAGTTCAGGTCAGGCAAGTTGGCTGGCCAAGCAAGTGACACTTAGCAAGCCATTTGGTACTTTTGGCACTGTGGGCAGTGCCAAGTCCTGATGGTAAAGCTTGTCAGCAGATGGATGCAAGAAGTGCTCCAAAATCTCCTGGTAGATGGCTGTGTTGACTAGAGTTGGACCAAGTCCAAGAGTGGGACACCACCAGCAGGTGACATGGTATTCCAAGTTAGACTGAAGAAATTTCACACCTTGGATTCTGTGCCTCCCCACTCCCTCCAGACCCTTGATTTCCAAATGAAATGCAAATCTTACCTTCATCTGAAAATAGGACTTTGGACCACTGAACAGTCCAGTTGTTTCTCTCCTTAACCCAGGTACAATGCTTGACATGGTCTGTGGGTCAGGAATGACTTAAGGTCACAGTTGTAGCCCCTTTCCTTAAGACCTCTGCATGGTTGCTCTTGATGCACTGACCCCAACCTCAGTCCACACCTTGTAAGGTTCTCCCAAGTTCCTGAACCTACTTGACAATCCTCAAGGCTGCAGTCACCCCTGATACTTGTGCACCTTTTCTACAATGATCTGTGGCTTATGCTCCTTGTGGAATGTTGATAATCTTCTGGACAACTGTCAAATCAGTTCTCATGATTGGGGTTGTGTACTGAACCAAACCAAGAGCTACAGTATACCATTTTACTCAAACTAATTTGAGATACTGGAATGACTTCTAGCACAAATCAGAATTAAAACAAAAGGCCTGAAGTCACTTTACATGTAAATACATTAAGTTTACAGTTTAGTTAAGTTAAATGAAATTCAATATTCTAATTGGAGATGCACTAATATGTCCAGGTTACCAGTGGATTTTGCAGACAGCTCACTGATGTCAAAGTCATCATGGTCAGCTGCTTCCTGGGCTATGCCAACTTTGTTGGAAAAGTACTGTTCAAATGGGCCATTGGCGTTTTGGCCTGACAGAGGAGCACTTCCAGGTTTTGCCATCTGGAAATTTTTGAACATATCCTTCCCAGTTTTCTGTTCCTTCCCTCCAAGGGGGTCCAAAGCTGTGAAAGCACTTTTAACAGCAGGTACCTCTTCTTTTGCAGGGGGTGGCCGATGAGGGAGCCCTGATGATAGCTGCCGTGTTATTCCTCCAGGAGGAACCATCATTGGAGGAAATGCACTGGGCTGAAAGGGGTTGGACACTGTGCCAGATGGAGGCCAGGCACAAACAGCTGCTGTGGTTGCTGGTTGGCCCCAAGCTTGAGCAGCAGCTGGAGTGCCAAAAGAGGGAATCTGCTGTCTCCACTGAGGTACTGGTGAGCCCCCAAATGCACATGGCTGGGGAAGAGAATTTAGTGCACCTTGGACTGATACTTGGGTGCCAGAGCCCTGGGGTGGAAATAGTGGCAGGGCTGGTTGACCCCATGGACTTTGAGCTTGAGGAACAGACGGTAGTCCCAGTGACCCTGATGCTAAAATGCAAGAAGAGAACATGGAATTTAAAGTCAGTCATATACTGCATCACCATGACAATATTTATACAGATTGGAACAATGAAAATTGCCTTTTTGCTGCCATGATTTACATCCACTTGTTCCCTTAGAGAGAAGGTCACTGCAAGTCAATAAAGTTGACAAAGATCACCCATCCTAAAGCCTTCATTCTGAGATCGTGGTCTCTTCCAGGATGCCAGTGTCCATCCACAGGGTACACAGTATGAAAATGGTGTAGTCATATGCCATGTCCTTCACAGAAGGAGTTACCAATGTCTAAACACCAATTCAAGCTTTTGGAAGAATTTTCTCCTTCAGTACAGTTTCATAACCTCTGTGCCAAGGCATACTGAAGCTGTTTATAGTGATCAGACACCTTATGGAGTCACTAATTCCTCACCCTTCTATGTACCAAGCTTTAGTTCAGCCACCCTAAAGCTTCAGTTCAGGCTATAAAGTAGGTCCTTTAACTCTATGGCAATTGTTCATACTGGCTAGAATTCCATAATCTCAAACCTAGAAATTTGAGTGGCATAGCAAAGCATGGATTACAAATATGAGCAAGTACAAAACTCCAAGCTGCATCCAACAAGACATGTAATGAGTTGTTAAAGTATCTTTCCAGGTCCTATTCTGAGTTTATGTAGACTTGAGCATTTAAGTTCTAGTGCTGGCAATCTTACATCAGTTTTTTGCACTGTTGGCAAAAATTGAGCATTAAAACCAGGTCTTGACACTTGGAAGGAATGTGAAGAAAAATTACAAGTTGTGTACAGGGGTGATAGCGTTCCGGCGCTGCGCCGGATTTCCGGCGTACCGTGGCTGGGGGAAAAGGAAAAAAAAAAAAACCTAGTTCGCCCATTGTCGTGTCATTCTGAGATGCGCAGATAGACAGTAAAGGGAATTCGCATGATATGGAACTAGTGGGGAAAAAGTGCCGGCACTTTTTTCCCCACTAGTTCCATATCATGCGAATTCCCTTTACTGTCTATCTGCATATCTCAGAATGACACAGGACAATGGGTGAACTAGATTTTTTTTTTTTCCCCTTTTCCCCCAGCCACGGTACGCCGGAAATCCGGTGCAGCACGCTATCACCCCTGTTGTAGCACTAGTTTACACATTGCTTCCACATTACATTGGAAGAACAGCTTTACATGGTTGTGTAGTTTAAAAATTAACCTGTGAATTTTCACAGCATTCACTGTACACTGATCTGCTTGACAGATTTAACAAAAATGCCTGAGCCACTTGATTTAGCTGAACAGCAGTCAGCCCATAATCCAAGGTCAGCTTGCCATTTCACTACGTAATTCTATTAATCTGCAGCTTAATGTCATTAACACCTCTGAGGTTCAGAGATGAAACCACTGCTAACACCAGCCATTTAGAAGCTATTCAGTACTTTCTACCTGCAGTGTAAGATACCAGCCCTTTGTGAATAAGAATGAAGACCCTTGTTTACAAGGCCCTGGAAAAATCAGTGGAATGATTGCAACTCCAGTGAGGGATTTCAGTAGGGTAATTTTAACCGATTGCAACAATGAGTAACATTTATGCTAGCTCCATCTTCAGCTTGCTACCATTAACAATATTTGATGTACTCTTAAAGCAGGTAAAGGCTGGTTCATATTTGGTTGGCAAGTGAGCATTTTGTGCTTCCAGTAACTTTGGCCAGGGTGCAATAACCATTGCAGTCAATGTTTTTGATGTGCAAGAGGATTCACAGGTAACAAATTTGTGCAAGTTGTACTTGTTTAGTGTGCATTTACATTCAAAAACTGCTGCTGTCACTTTTACTACTGACTTCAGTTGTTTCTAACCAAACTGTTAAACCATATGTTCCATTACTCTTAAAGACTTCTCAGCAAATGTCAAAAGGGCACAGGCACCCAATTTACCTGACATTTGTGGCATTGAGTTTACAGAAGGGGGGGGGGGGGGGGGGGGGGGGGGGGAAGGAAAAAAAAAAAAAAAAAAAAAGGAGCTGCCCAGCTTGTAAGAAGTTTACTTGTGCACCACTATTCACATTTAGTTTGCACATGGCATTAAAGAACTTTGCTAGAACTACAAGAATTCAGCATCCTGAGGTGGGAATAATTTCTTGCCAACTATAACTTTGTAGAGCAAGCCAAGATGTACCTCATACAAGGCAAGGCAAGTTTATTTATATAGCACATTTCATACACAATGGCAGTTCAATGTGCTTTACAGAAGTAAAAACAAACAGTAGAGAAATAAAAATTACATAAAATAACTTATTCTAAAATTAATTAAAAGAAAATAATAAGAATTAAACAATAGTAGAAATAAAATATTAAAATGCCAAAAAGAAAAAGGAGAAAAAGAGAAAGGGAAAAAACTAGCAGAATAAAATAGAATAAAGTAAATTTAAAACATGCAGAGAAAGTAAAGATTATAAAAAATGTAAAAATATTAATTATTTAACAGAAAGCATCTGAAAACAGCTTGGTCTTTAACCTAGATTTGAAGCTGCCAACAGCAGGAGCATTTTTAATGTCCTCTGGCAGTTGGTTCCATAGCTGTACTGCATAGTAGCTAAAAGCTGCTTCACCACACTGTTTTAACAACTGGTTTTAATAGTAAATTTTTCTGTTGCGATCTGGTAGATCTGATTGGGTTAGGCCGCTGCAACATATCAGAGAGGTAATTGGGCCCTGTACCATTTTAGAGATTTGTACACCAGCAGCAATGCTTTAAAGTCAATTCTGTACATACATTCATACAGCCATGGCTAGCTTCATCCAATTATTTCCTGTGATAGAAATACTTCTAAAACACAATTAAGCTCCAAGAATATTGATGTATAATGTAGCTTTAGCATCATGCTACCTAACAAGTCTATAGATCACTTTGGGAGGAGCTGTGAGCTCATTAAAACTTGGTGACTACCACATTGTCTAAATATTAACATTATGCAACAAATAACCAATCTGAAGAGGATTCTTGAATGATCTGATGCAAGTCAAGCCAAGATACAAAAGTTCTGAAAAAGATGTGGCAGAGTCCTGCTGCCAAATATCCATGGTCTTCAGGACATTCTTTACTACTGAAATTATGAATTTATTGTTCTGCAGTTTGATTTCTGAGAATCTTGTTAATATGTCAAGTGTCCTGTTAAGCAATCTTTTGTTAGGGTTTCAAGCACATCATGTGTAGCCAAGGATAGTACCATGTTGCACACTGGCATTGTATCACCCTTCCTGACATACACCAATTTACATCATTGTGCAAGTTGTCCCAAAAGCACCCATTGATGTATGTTTTAGCACATCCTTTCCAAGAGTGCCAAGACCATGTCATTAAAGTGCCACAGACATTCAGAAAAACACCAGAATGACAGAACTAGAAGTAGTCACTAACCAAGAGCAGCTGTAGAAGTGGTGGTTGTAGGGTTGAACAGATCTGCTGAAACAGAGGAGCTGGACTGAACTGGACCCTCACCCTGAGTTGATCCAAATATAGTGGCCCCAAACACTTCATTTCCAGGAGACTATAGAGGGAGCAAAAGTGTCACCCACACATTACACACATTTCAAATTAAAGGTGGTGTTGATTTGAGGGATCTCTGAAAGACTTCAATTGAAAAGGTTGGATTTCTCACTTCAGTGCAATATGACCACTTTAAAATTAAATGGTGACAAATTGTGGAGGGCACAGATCCAGCTCTGAAAAAAAAAAAAAAAAAAAAAAAAACCACTTCAATTTCTTAAAATCAGCATTTCTAGGGTAGCCATTCCATACCACTGAATGTGCTGGAAGCACACCATTTTACTCAAGGTACTGATTGTGATAATGTGAACCAAATCTTTGAGAAATAAAGTTGTGGTGCCTTATATTTAATTGAAATATAAAAATCTACCTCACGCCAAGAATTAAAAATTAAAGCCGCAAGCGGCCTCGACGGGCCCTCGCGCCAGCGGCCAAGGGGGGCGGGGGCATGCGTCCCCGCGAAAAACCTTCCACAGCTTCTTCGGCAAGAGACATTACACCCACAATGGCGACAAAGCACAGAATTGGACACATGGCAACAATAGGGTCTCGCACTGGACGGTGCTCGGGGCCTAATAATAATGGTTCTCAGTAGCAGTGGCAGTCCAAGAAAAAGGGGCAAAATTTCGAGCGCAGTCGACCATGGCAAGCGCCCCAAAAAGGGTCTTGAAGAGTTTGCTTGCCAAGCTTGACAAATCAGAAGCTGCAATATCATTTCTGCCATAACCAGCACCCCCATGGGCAAAAGTGCACAAAATTTGGCGTAAATGTCAGGTGAGCTACGAAGAGTTTGCGTATGAAGTTTGATGACAATTGATTAAGTAGATGAGATATAGATTTTTGAAGAATAAATTGTGGTTTTTCCCATGTCAGTAGGTGGCGCTATGCTGTACATGAGCGATAATGAGATGGAAAAATAAGTGTCTACAACAGCAACGTACTATCACAAGGTAGTGGTGTGAAGGAAAAGCATTATGGAATTATTTACCCAAAACCCGTTTTGCAGAAATTGCGTCGGCCAAAAACAGCGCCCCCCATGGACGAAAATTCCCAAAATGTGGTGTACGACATGGGAGGTAGTAAGAGGGTGGCCGTGAAGTTTGATCAAATTTGAGGAAAGACTGGAATTTTTGCCCAAAAATAGCACCCCCAGTGGCGAAATATCACAGAAATTGGGTAACATGTCAGAAGCCCAATGCGTGATGTGCGTGTGAAGTATGAGCAGTTTTGAGCAACTAGAAGACTTGATGAATTTTTAAGCATGTAAAATTTAAGTGAAAATTGATTGACGTATAACTTCTGAACGGTTTATCCTACGTGAAATGTATTTAGTAACTTTTGTCAGCCATGTCTCTAGATGATGTGTATCAATTTTGGTGACATTCCCATGAACGGTCTAGGAGGAGTTGCGCCCTCTTCGTGGCCATGCATTTCGCACAAAAGTGAAATTACCTCACTTCCTGTTGGGCGTGGCTAATGCATTGGCATTACATTTTTGTCCGGCTTAGTGAGATACATATGCGTACCAAATGGCATGCCACTACTACAAACTATATGGCAACCAGGCACCTTAATGCGGGAGGCCAAAATCACAACGACTTAGGGGGCGCTATAGAGGCCCTGAGCCCCGGCCAAGTTTGGGCTTTTGGTTCTGAGTAGCGATGGCAATTCTCGGAACTGGTGCCAAATTTCACGCGTTTTCGCCCATGGCAAGCGCCCCGAAAATGGCCCAACAGCGGAGAAAAATAAAGAGTGAACTCTTACAAGAATAGGGCCTTCGCCCAGTAGGGCTCAGGCCCTAATGAGTGAGAAAAGGGTTCAATTCTAGCTTTACTGCCAGAGGGATACAGCAAGTCCGATTGCTTCCATCTTCAAAAGCTGGCAGTTCATAAGGTCAAAGCAGTAGCCATTGGGGACAAAGTTAAACTGACCAAGGGCAAAAACTCTGCTCCACTAACAGATCAACTCCTAATAAAGTCACTCACCTGCAGGATGACCTTAAGTGACCTACCAAAGAATGGCAAATGGCAGCTGGGGTTAAGTGCACAGCAAGGACACTTTGAAACTGGCTCCTTAGGGCAGGGTTGAAGTCATGCAAAGCTAGAAAAAAAAAAAAGCCCTCCAATGAAGAGCCAGACTGAGGTTTGCTAGAGACCATAAGAATTGGACTGTAGAGAACTGGATTAAAAGTCTGAAGAGTCCAGTTTTCAGCTTCCCCTGGTTGTCTAACGGTTACAGATCTGGAGAGGCCTCCAAGCCAGTGTCCCACCCATTGAAATCTGGTGGGGGAAATCAGGGGTGCTTCAGCAAGGCTGGAATGGGGCAGATTTGTTTGTGAAAGACACATGAAGCCCCACACAAGGTTGCCCTGGAAGAAAACTTGCTTCCATCTGCTCTGAGTGTTCCCTAACTGAGGATTGGGTTTTCCAGCAGGACAGCACTCCAGGACAAGGCCAGAGAAATGTGGCTGAAGGACCACAAGATCAAGACCCTGTCATGGCCTGCCCAATCTCTAGACATGAACCCCATTGAAAGCCTCTGGAATGTGATCAAGAGGAAGCTGGATTTGTCACAAGCCAAATGAAGCTGAGCTGATTGAGTTTCTGCACCAGGAGTGGCATAAAAAGCCACCCAAGAGCAATGTGGAAAAAATGCCAGACACATGAGTTGATCAAATATCTGGGTTATTCCACCAAATATTGATTTCCTGAACTCAAGCATGGTTTAAAATTGAATATAATTGATTTCAAGGCATTAAAAAGATCTTAACACTTCATTTTGGCCAGTTGTCACTTTCTGCAAATAAATGTGCCAAGTGACAATATTTTGTTGAATTCAGGTGACGTGTCAGTTTATGGAACAAAAGGCATTCATGATCCTCAAACATACCTAGAAATAGTAAAACCAGAGAAGCTGAATTTTGCAGTAGTCTCAATTTTTTCCAGAGCTGTATAATATGGAGGTAGCACATTGAAATTATACACTCAACCATGGTCATTAAAAATCTTTTTAACCAGCAAAAATTTAACAAGTGTAACTATTACTGCTCTCAGGGTCATGAGGAATCCCAATTACACTGGGCAACATGCTCATTTTAGGACAACAGCCAAGCCACCTACTAGTTTGTTTTGGGGAGGTGGTAGGAAACGAACACAGGGAGGATGTGCAAAACTCAAGACATTAATTCAAGCTCAGAATCAACCCTACAATGAAGCAATGCTACCTACCACTACTCTAGTAGTTTAGTTATTTTCTTTACATTAAAGAGCAGAAAATCTGGGAAAACCTCTAGCTCCAATAAAGCTTATTAATGACCATATTAACATGTAAAAAACACTCCCACAATAATGGGTTTTGAAAACTACAACAAAAGGCACTGTGAAACACCACCCATCACCAAACAAACTCAGTTAATTCAAAGTGCACAAAAACCCCCAAACACATTTAAACTTTCACCTTCTGTCTTCTCTGTGCACGGCCACACTTTGCACTTTGTGGTGGGGGACAAACGGCCATCACCCCTCCATTTTGCACAACTGGTAGCATAGTTTCACTTTTACAGAGAGATGGAGGTTGAACCATAGGAAGCAGAGAGTTGCTGAGACCATTACACAGTGAAGGGGTTTGGGGCAGATGGGGTCTTGTTTGATCAAGCATGCTGGAAAAAGGAAGGGTCTTGTTTTTTCCACCATTCATCTCCTTTAAAGAAAACTGAAGTGAGTGATTGATGCCCTTCTGTGGGTCCTGGTTATCAATTAGTCCATTAAAAAAATGACTGCTGGATGAAGAGTCACCACTCTGACCATTTTGTCCAACTGGTCCTTTCAAGAGGCAGTCAGGAAGAACTGATGCACAGCTGGATGACAGTGGTGAAACTGTAGAAATGGAAGAGCCAACCTGGCCACCAAGTAGCACAAAGGGATTATTGAAAGGGGCTGGACTGGGACTAAAGACTGTAGCTGAAGAGAAAGGGGTATCACTGGGCATGTTGCAAGGTACTGTTGGGTCAGTGATGAAAGGATTGCCTTTAAGGTGGTTCTGATTGGCATCAATCTCAGAAGCAAGCTCCAGCAACAAGACACTGTCCAGCTAATATTGAAAGAATTAGGAAATAGACAAGAGTATGAGTAGAAGTGTAGAGGAGAAAAAAGTTCATGTTTTAGTAACTGACTGGGTAAAAATCAGATGGGTTGTCCAGTGATGCAGCAGTAGCATAAAGTAATAACTATTGGACATAAAGCATCATTTGTGAAATGGATCAGGACTGCAGAGTAACCAGTCTTAACATTTCATTTTCAAGACCCATTTTAGTATATTCCAACATTGCAATTCTGAAGTTGCCAGATTTAAAGTCACAAGAGTGCAAAACGGCCAACCTCACAAGTTTAGACCAAATCTACTTCTGAAGAATAGAATAGAAGCATTAAGAGATTTATTGCTTCATTTTAGTACTAGCTGTTATGGTTTGCCACATCACTATATGGTAAGTGCTTGTTAGGATTTGCATATACTGAGTGAACACAAAGGATAAACAGCAAGTGAGCATATGCAGTTTCACATTACATCTGCTGATTATACACAAAGTATTAGTACTCAAGTCACTGTCCAAACATCCTGATCACAAAAAAGGCTCAAACCTCATACATAGGACAGTGCAACATGGTTGCAGCTAATACCATAGAGCAGATCCTTTAGTGAGTACCAACAAGGAATAAATATTGTATTAAATGCATTACCATGGGAGAGTTAATCTCTGGGGGTGTGGACATGTCACCAAAGAGGTCCAGCTGTTCCACAGTCTATGTACAGAGACAATGAATAACTCATCCTTTTAAATAAGTCATTGAGTATCAAGTTACATTCTGAATACATTTTACTGGTGAAGGAGTTTAGAAATCTTACTTTTACTGTCTCTACCTGACCATCCAGACAGACCAAGGCATCACCTCCATTCTTAGAACGCAGAAATTATGGTCCATCAAATACCAATGCATTGGAATTCTAACAGTTAAAAATGTACAATTCCTACCTCAACAGGACTGGCATTATCCTAAAACAAAGAAATAGTATTAGCAAGGCTTTTGAAAGAGGATGTAAAACATGCACTTTACTTAAGGTCATTTTTGCAAATAACCACTAGAGAGCAATATAACCACATTAAAAACAAAAACATTTACATCAACCTTGTCTGTGTTCAATACAAGTTACAACCACAAGGGACATCGTTCAGAGAAAAAAGTACAAAAATTTAGTGAGGGGCCTATTCTGCCACATGACAATATTGTCAGAGTAATTTCTCTGCTACAGTGAAAGCAAAAAAAAAAATGAATCTGGCCACTAGTTTAACAGCAACAAGCTGAAAGAGGTTCTAAAGATAATTGTGCATGTTTGTTTTTTGCCATGAAAAATTTCTGAAGTCAAGGACACTGCCAAATCAAATTAATAACCTGTATGTAAAGAGTGAATATATACTCTGTGTGTGTGTGTGTGTGTGGGGGGGGGGGGGGGGGGGGGGGGGGAGGAATTGCCAACCTAGAAAAAGGTTATGGTAATGACATTGGAATATTGCAACAATAGTTGTACAGCTGAAACACATTCCCTGACAGTTTTCTAGGAGCTGTTACCTTCTGGACAGCTTCAGCTTCTTTCTTCCTTGTGTTGAAGATCACCTGGAATAGATCTTTCAGATCCAAGACTAATGGCTGTGCCTAGAAGTTTGAAGACAAGCAAAAGATGCATCTTTGTGTTTAATTAAAAAAAAAAAAAAAAGTCCCATAACTAAATTTATCAGCTGCAGATAATTCCCCAAGTTTTCCCCAATGGCACCACTAGAATAGAAGTAGCTAATCAGGGAAAGCTCATCACCAAGACTTTTTTAGGCACCCATTTTTATACAAAAGATTGTAACTATACAGCATTAACTTTAGGCTACAGTTCCTACTGGAGCCTGATGCTGGCAATCATTACTATATGTAGTTACAAATACCAGATATAAGAACTAATTGATATTGATCCACTAGTTTTAGATCTAAACTAAGACAATTGCTATAGCATAGTTATTTACACAAGTGTGCAGAGTAAGTCATTGGGTTTAAAAAAGCGCCCCCCCCCATTGATAATATTCTCTTAAGTACGGTTTTGGTGGCACTCCATACAAATCTATTCCAAAGTCAGTGGTTCATACTCGTACAATTCTGACATGCTGCCAAACTAGCAGTTAAAAGCATCCTTTAGGAATCAAAGCACCTTTGAGGAAATTAAGAGTAATGTGTACATTTAAAATTTTGCCTGAAACCATTAAGCCCACTACATAGAGCTCTTTAACCACTTATGGGCCATGAGGCAGCAGAAACCTGCTGAGTTGTCTTGATGGCAAAGAACTGATGTTGGCCCTCTGCTCCACACACGTATCCAAATGCCCGATTATCTGTGATGTCACGAGCAATGAAGGAGATCTTATTCACTGCATGCTCATGTTCAATTACCTGCAGGAGGAACAAAAGTCAGCATCAGGCACCATCAAAATTCTGGAGGTCAGGATATTGGAAACAGTTGAGTGACTTAATCATGATTGTTTCTTACACCAGTCTTTTCATCAATTATCTTAATTCCCTCCAGAGAGATGTTCACCCAGATTCTTTGCTTGTGTTTGCCTTGGGAACGAGCAGCTACAGCCATGCCCTACAGAAATATTCAGACTGCAAAACCACAGAAGTGCTACATATACTAACATTAACTGAAGGGGGATTTTTTTTTAATACACACTCAATACTAAATCTAAAGAGGGCAAGTACTTTGTCAGCCATTTTGGATCAGTACCTTCAGTTTCATCATGGAGTCCTGGCTCATTTTGTCCCCTCTGGCTTCAGGCACATCATCAATGCCAATCAGTTTGGCCTTGTATCTTACACCATCACCTTGAAACCTGGTCAGCAGGTACTCATCTGTCCTCTCTGGAGCTGAGGACAGCAAATGGAAAGACATTAATAACTTTGGGTGAAAACATTTAAGGTAAGAAGGCAGTCACCAAGATGAGAACCCTGCATTCCAGAGAGCACTTAAAGTTCTGTAAAACAGACAAGACTCTGATAAATCCAAGTGCACCTCTCTTCTTCTCTCTTGAGAAAAATTTGCTTGCAGTTGGTGTTGAAGTAGCAGTTGTGGCTGTAGGATTTTCAGTTACAGCTGTGCTGGTCTCACTGGGAACAGCAGGAGGTGCAAGCTCAGCAGTGGGTCCTGCAGAGGCTATAGACACCGGTTGTACTTCTGTTGACATGGTTGGGACACTTCAGGGTAAGGAAGAAAAAGGGACACAGAAGGCTCCTCAAAACACGTGCAGTCAGGCTATTCAGCAACCACACATCCTCAGCACTGGGCCTAGAAGAGCAGGGAAAATTCTTTACACTACAAAAAGGTCAAATGAGATTTTCCCCTGATGGGCACTTTCAATGGCAAGGTTGTAATCTGACACTAAAACCCTCCATTTGAAGCACTTGTAGTACTTGGCAACGGGACTTGTCCAAGTATGGGCAGTTCATGTCTATTTCTAGAGTCAGCAAGAAAAGGTTCCCAGTTATGTTTGTGTACAGTGTACTGAAGTGCTAAGAATTTCATGGTCAAAGGTTGCCCAATTAATCTTATTAAACTGCTTGCCTTATAATTCTCAGCCTCAAAATCAGTCTGTTGACCGTTGATTTGCATTCACCAGTATCTTCTGCCTAGTCTCTACAGTAGGCCAACTGTTTTGAGATAAGGACTTTGTACACAAGTACTGGTATGGCATCAATGGCATGTGATGCAACTGCCATTACAGACAAAGCACAAGCAATAACAGTCAGTCATCCACATCTATAATTACCTGAACATGACCAAATCTCAAGATGTTCACTTGCTGTGGCTTTAACATTAACCCAGGCTTCTGGTTCATCACATGAGTATCTGTCATGCTAACCAGGGAGTTTGTTAATAATTGTTCAGGAGGAAATGGGGCACTTCATCAGTTTTATACAAGCTGAGCTGCTTGGTACAGATATTCCTGATAACTTCAAACATTAGCCTAATACTGAAGATGTTCACTAAGAGCTATTACAGCCTGACCAGAAGACCGGTTACTTGTGATAGGCAAAACACTGCTTAGAATTCACACAGCAAGTTATTAGAAGGGAAAACAGTAGCAAGTTTACAAAATAGCAGGATTACATTTAGCCATTACTGTGCTGAACTCAAATGCATACAGTTGTTTTATAGGTCAGGCACAAACGTACTTTAAACTTCAGTATACACATTAAAGCATCAACATGATCAAGTCAGGAGAGCAAAAATATTGTGCCAGTTATTTCAGTACTGCAAGTTACACTGAAAAGTACTTCAAAGTAACAGGCATCAGGTTAGAACCTTAGGTACTACTTCAACACTCCTGTAATGTGCATTTGCTTACCACATGCAAACATTAACCCACACTTTGTTAGCAACCATACCTCATCCATCAAAAAGGCCTCAAAGCATTCACACTGTCCATTTCAACCATCAAAATGAACTCCGCAACTGATCCACTTTTTTGCACACATGCGAACACCCCAGATGAACTTTGAACCCTCTGAAGAGAACTGTTCACTTCAAGTGCAGTTTGCTTAAACTATTGTGAAAAAAGTACTCCAGGCTCACATCACCTTTTACCATTGTATTTTAACCCTTTAGGTTTGCCATAAACCAGTCACATTATTGCACTGGGACACTTGGGAGGGTGTTAAAGGTTTGAGCACTAGAGAGAAAATATATAGTCAAACAGAAGGAGGACTGAGGTCCCATCAAAGCTGAAGTGGACCAAAAAGAAAACCTGTCACCTTTCAAATTAATAGCATGTGAATACAAAATGAAGTCTATTGTGCCGCACTTTTTAAACCAGACCTGTAGTTTGTACACTTGCTTTACTATTTGCACTTCAGTCAGTCAGTCATGTGCTCAACGTTAACCCATAATTGTGTACAGTATATTGATGCGACAGTCTACTTGTCTGCGCTGCCAACTGGTTAGACAAGATCTGCACATATTGGGCTTAGCTCAGCATTCTGGCTGTTCAGTAACAAATCTTGTGTACCAGTTGTTCCGTTAAAGTGCAGCAGTCAGCAAAAGTTTAAGGTGCTTGTAAAGCCACCCCACAGTTCTGAAATCAGCATGCTTGTTTACCAAAGATGGTTACATGTTAACATACCAATTCTGGAACAGCTGCTGCCACCATAATTTCTGCCAAAGGCAAGCATGTTAACTCATTTTAGAAGTACAAAGTATTGGAGGAGCAAAGCCTCCAAATGGGACTCCAATTTTCTCTTCACTTTGTAGAAGTGCGCATTATCAAACCACAGCTTTTTCTAGAAGCAGTCAAACAAAAGGCACACAGAACCCAGAAAGCTACTTCTACCACTACTGCAAGTGGTTAAAAGGGGGGGGGAGAAGACCCTTGGAAACAACTGAAGAACGTACTTAAAAAAAAAAACCCCATGACGTCACTGAAATGCAAGCTTGTATGCAGAAGTTAAGGTAACTGACAACGCAAATGAAAACTGTTGAAAGATAATACCCCAGACAAGACTGAAAATATCCATAGAATATATAGACGGGAACATAGTGAAACGGATTGAGTTTGAGGGTAGACTCTCCTGGGAGGAGGAAAGGATGCTTATGTAAAGCAAGTCGACAGGATAGCCTACAACTCACAACCACCAAGCCTAAAAACAGTAACATGAAAAACTTGGATTTCCAAAAGCTTAAATTAATATTGGAGATAAAACTCGGGTGATTATTTGAGCTTAAATATCATGATTAACAGGCTATTTGAGTGTGCCAATATACCTCATTAACTTCAATAGGAGTCAAATCTCCAGGTATAAACATCAAAAGACATACACCTGTGAATAATCTACCCATTGCGCAGTGGTTTCTACTACACCCCAATCTTACTCCTGAAGTCCATGAGCACCAGATAATTCTCATTTAATACCTTCCAGGGTATTAATGAGCTACTGAGTAGTGTCAGGTAGTGTTCAAACAAGAGGACACTAAATACGAAGTAAAAGCCGCAGGATGGGGACGCTCCGAGTTAAACCACTACTGAACTCCAGAAACTTTTCAACTCGCGAGTTTAAAAAAAAAAAACCTCACACACTAAAAATGCGCCTCATTTCACGTTCTTAAGTACTTGTGACCCCTTTTGTTTTTAAAAGGGGGTCACTGTTAAGCTGTGCGGCACTACAAACGCTTATGACATCCCTGACACATGCATCCCATTTTTAACAAAAATTCAATAACAAGCATCTAAAAAATAAACGGCTACAGAAACGTGTCCGAGATGCTGCCGCACCATTTACCTGTTGAGCTTTACGCGTTGCCGACTTCCATATAAAACGATAATGGATAGCTGCTACACAGACCCTGATGGAATAAGTGCCGATTTGAGGCACAAAACCCCAAAATGACAACCTTCCACAGACGAGGCCGCCACAGCCCTACTAGCTGTCTACCTGCAGGTATACTGACTTGAACATTCAACCCTCCTCAGGTATCGCACTTATATAGGTGGCTGCAGGGTTGCCAGATTTGGATTTAACACATCAGATCAAAAGCTGCATGTCGCGATGAGGTAAAAGTAGTCTTTGCTGGATATCCTGAGGAAAGGGTGCCGAATATATAGTATCCTCCATGATTACAAGCACCTTTTGTAACGATTACTAAAAAGGATTAGAAAGTAGCTTCATCAAGTAGCTTGGAGGATTCCAAGCTGGCACTCCCCTGTGTGGGACATAGCGTGGCCCTCCGAGTTAAGCTTTACATAGTTCCTGCCTTATTAGTGTTGTTGCTGTTTTTTTGCATGCGTCATGTTAGAGCTCATGTTAAGTATGATCGAGAGACTATATTATAACTGAGAGAACTGAGTCATAGAGGGCATTTTAACTTAAATGTTCTCGAGTGGGCGGCACAGGGTGTAGTGGTTAGCGCTGTCGCCTCACAGCAAGAAGGTCCGGGTTCGAGCGCCGTGGCCGGCGAGGGCCTTTCTGTGCGGAGTTTGCATGTTCTCCCAGTGTCCGCGTGGGTTTCCTCCGGGTGCTCCGGTTTCCCCCACAGTCCAAAGATATGCAGGTTAGGTTAACTAGTGACTCTAAATTGACCGTAGGTGTGAATGTGAGTGTGAATGGTTGTCTGTGTCTATGTGTCAGCCCTGTGATGACCTGGCGACTTGTCCAGGGTGTACCCCGCCTTTCGCCTGTAGTTAGGGTGACCAGATTTCCCTAGTCTGAAACCGGGACACTTTTGCACGCGACCATGCTCGTGCACGCACACCTTTTTTTTACGTAAACGTGACACTCAGAGAGGTGCTCTTATCATTTTGTTGAAGCTCACGTTTATCAACATCTCATATGAAATAAAACAAACAGGCATTTTGTTATCTAGTAGCATAGTGGTATACAGATCAGTTAAATTATGGTCAGACAACAGATTTTGTAATGGATGAGAATAGGCCAGGCTATGTCCATAGGCCAAATTTAAACTGATTTATTTCACCTGTTTGTGAGAACACCAAGAAGAATACATATGCACATGTAGGCTATATCTCTAAAATTGTATGCACTATAGCATGAACTTAAAAAGTAGATATGTGACCTCAACATAGCCTAGGTCAGAATCAACCTTACTAACCATTCCCCACAACTGAATGAATAAAGCAAGAAGATGTGTACAAAAGTGAACACTTTAATGGAAGGTGCAACAAGCTGTTCAACACAGCAATATGGCCAAACTGTCAGAATGGTATGTTAAACAGAAACAAAAAAGAGACAAGTGATTTGAGAATACATACTACGGAAGCCGAGAGAGGCCCTTCATATAATCCTTTTTTTATTCACCTTGTTATCCCGAGATAACGACATAATTAATTCAGGATCTCGAGAAAACAACACAACTAATTCGAGATCTCGAGAAACCAAAACCGTTATTTCGAGATCTTGAGAAAACAAAACCGTTATTCCGAGATCTCGAGAAAACAAAACAATTATTTCATGATCTCGAGTAAACAGCTGAGAAATGGTTCATTCAGGTGCGCCAAGAGACTTGTGATATGCTGACTTTGGGGCTATTTCTCATTCTGTATAGACGCAACTTTGGTCATTAGAATGTCTGGAATAATCAATCACCTACTGTAATAAG